>NC_057812.1:150823885-151123885 GCF_018294505.1 Triticum aestivum
GAAGGCGCCGAACGCCCCCGCCCACCACCACCTCATCATGGTGGCGCTGGCGCGGCGGTGGGATGGGCCGGCGCGGTGGATCGAGGAAGGTGAGTCGGCGAGAGGAGAGGGGAGGAGCGGAGCAGGTGGGGAGCTTGGGTTCTGGGTTTTGCGTCTTGGTCTTTGTTTGCTAAAGCTGCTTTACTTTATGGCTGGCGATTCTGTTGCGGCCTGTGTCGCCTCTCTTCCCGTTCCTTCCCTCCCACCGCTGTAACCGCCTCTCTCTCTCTCTCTCTCTCTCTCTTGAACTCCTTCATTCTTTCTTTCTCTTTTTTTTGACGTGAAAATGGAGATTCCATTAAACTTCAAGCACAGCAATATCACTGGCTTGCAGTTTTACAATGCAATTGAGGGCAGAGGCCTCCCAAAAGAAGTCATCAGACCCAGAATGAACGCTCAGCTTGGCAAACTCATGGGCTACAGAGTTACAAGTGCGTCGACTGAAAGAAAAAGCATATGAATCAAAGTTTAGAATGCATAGGCTTCTAGCTTCCTTCACCAACACACCAATGGTTGCCTTGTCATATTCGTTGCTCTTCAAAGCTTGTATAAGAGTTGAGGAATCAGACTCGAAGATGATTCGATTTGCCCCAATCCTAATCGCCCCATAATGGCAGCAAGGCAGGCTACAGATTCAGATTGCAAAGCACATTTCAGGTTCACAGACTTGCCCGCACTAGCAGCGATGAATTCGCTAGCCTGATCACGGACCACATAGCCCCAACCCCCTGCACATGTATTTTCATCAAAGGCACCGTCGAAATTAACCTTCACATAATGCATTGGAGGCTTGCTCCATTTGTGAATGTCCGGTGGCTTAGGAGGCTTGTTTAGCTTTCGCAAGCCCAGGGACTCAATCAACATCTTCTCCATCCGGTGACAAACCGCTTGAGGCTTTGGAGTCACCTCACCAGCATTGGCCTTGTTGCGAACATTTCACTATTCCCACATAAAGGTCACGACCTTCAGCTGCGTGTCTTCATCACACCTCCATAGCTCCTGAAGCATGGAGTGGGCTGAATTGCAGAGCATGAGTTTTTCTCAGGTCTCTCCCAAAGCCAAAATGTTCCAGCATTCTTTAGCTTTCTTGCACTTCAGGAAGGTGTGCCCTCCATCTTCATTTAACCTATGGCAAACAGGGCATCTAGTGTTCAAGTCCACGCCCAGCTTTTGAATTTTCATGCGGTTAGCCAGACTATTGTGGGCAAGGCCCCACACAAACATCTTTACTTTGCTGGTGGCCTTCAAGGACCAGACATGCTTCCAATCAAATTTGACAGTGCTGTTAGCAGAATTTTCCTTAGAGCTTGCAGCATCTCTTCCCAGCCTTCTATCGCGCAGCATAACCCCAATCTTATAAGCAGATTTGACAGAGAAGATGCCACGTTGATCAAAGTGCCAAGCAAAATTATCCTCCATCCCTTCGCAGATGCTAATGGAGAGAATGGCCTTTGCGTCTTCTTCCTGAAAAAGATCACGGACCAACGCCTCGTCCCAGCCCCCGGTGTTTGGATTGAGCAAATCTGCTACAACAGTGATTGGGGAGCGCCCAGGGAGAGATCTAGGCCTCCTTGTATCGCCCTCGGGGATCCAAGGATCCTCCCACACCTTGATGTTAGTCCCATCCCCCACTCTCCAGATAATCCCTTCCTTTAATAAGTCCACCCCTTTTAGGATGCTGCGCCAAGAGTACGATATGCCAGGGGCGGGAACAGCGTCCAGAAGCTTCCCCTCAGGAAAATATTTAGCCCGCAGCACCCTCCCGCATAGAGACTCGGGGTCTCCAGCATAATTATTTCTCTCTCTTTAAACACACTCCTCTATTTTGAATTCCTTTCTCTCTCTCTCTCTCTCTCAAAACAGAGAGCGGTTTTCTGTCAAGAGAACTTTGTCGTTTCTCAAAGGCCCATAGGCCCAATCAACAACCTGCCTCAAAGGCCATCGTGGCAACTTGTTTCAAAGCCTTTCGGCCCAACCTGCGAGGGGTAGCTCAGTGGCCGAACCACTTTCACGCGCCCTGTTTTATCTTCTCTCCTGCAAACCTTTTCCATTTAGGCCAGTGATGAACTACAACATGAGCCGGTGCGTATGGGCACTGCCTGACGGTGACCTTGTTGATCAAATGACTGCAAACGATGAACATTTTGGATCAGTAAAGCTTAGCAGCATTGTCTAAAAAAATAGTCTAATGCTAGAGAGTGACAGGCGTCCGCATCGGCCACCTCCCTCTTGAAATCTAGATTGTCTGGCCATTGCAACATAATTCTCACCTACACAATAACTTCTGTACGTTGACAACATCGGCGTGGCATTTTTTTTGGTCTGTGGAATCGTGAAGAAAAAAAGTGTTATATCATTTGGAACACCCAATGTGATTTTTTTATTGTATGTACAAAAATCCCCAATGGTTGAGTAACTTCTCAAAGGTTTCGCGCCGGCCTTACAATGGAGTAACCGCCTGATAGATGTTGAGTCTGATTGTTTGGAGGTGTTTCTATGGTGGTAAACAATGATAACAACAGATCGAGATATGTTTTTCTTATAAATAAATTAAAGAGAAGCATGAAGGAACATAGTTCTTGTATTGCACACATCAGACATACCAAAATAGGGCTAGTCATTATATGGCTAACTTTGCTAGATTGCATGGTCGAACTACTGTTTGGCTTGGTTCCAGTCCAGAGGACGTCTTCAGTATCACCTGGAGTGGTTGTAATACCTAATTTTTGAGTAACACGAGAATATTTCCCCACCAAAAAAATCCCAATAGCTATGGCAGAAATCGTTGATGAACCACATTGCGCACTGCAGTATAGAGAGCAAAGTTAGCAGCATTAGAAGAATGGTTGCAGCATGAATGCAACTTTTCAGGCATGCATTCAGAGTCATCGCAACATGTCACCCATGCTTCCGCTGCAAAACACAAATGCCATTCCGACGACCCCAGACCCATCCCCCTTTGTGGATCATCTGCCAAGGGGTTAGCACGATGACTTCGGATTTGAGCCCCACCCTACATGTCATGGCAGTGCAATGAGCTCGCGTGGGTTCTCCAACCACGACAATGGAGAAGGGCTGGGGAGAGGGGAAGCGAGGAGCAACAACGTGATGGGGCAACTAATGTTGTGTGGTCGCCTGAAGAGAAGAGCATGCAACATGCATGTGCGAAAAGGGAAGCATGCTCATGAAACATATGTGGTCTCTCCCTCCCCCTCACCCGCCCCCGCGTCGCTCCCTTGGGGCGACTCGGGCGGCCCCCAACCCTAGCCCGCCACCGGCCTCTCCCCTCCTCCCTCCAGACCTTGCCGCCACCGGAGACAGCCGCCGGCAAGCCCGCGCGGTGCCGAGGAAGGTGGCGGCGAGGCTTGCCGCTCCTGCCTCGCGCGGAGGGCATGGTGTGCCGGGGTAGCGGCCCCGGTCAAGGTGGGCAGCGCTGCTCCCTGCGGCGGACGGCGGCTGCGGGTGCTCGACTGGGCTCCTCGGCTTGCTTGGGCGGCGAGGCCCCGGTGGATGGAGCTCGCGGTGGCCGGATTTTCTCCGTCGGTCCGCCTCCAGATCTGATTCGACCAGCTCCAACTCCACCCTCCTCGCCTTCTCCCGTTCGATCTGCTCGCCGGATCCGGCGGTTGGCGGTGTTTTGGCGGTGGGGCTCCTGGGACCGGGGGAAACCCTTGGCCGCCGGCGGCGGCCACAACGACGACGATGCCGCGGCGTCGAACTACTTCTTGGAGGCTTCGTTGAGGTATCCCACCCCCCACCAATCTGCCCCTGCATCTAGGTGAAAACCTTGGTCCTGTTTCGGGACGACGGCGGCGCTACGGCACCGTTCCCCTTCCTGAAGGCGCCGTCCTTGGACTGCGGGGTGGATGTCGAGTTTGGATGTATTGGTGGCTGCAGTGGCGGCATTGCTCTTCATCAACCTCTCGACGTGTCGGTTTGGTTCATGTTCCTTCCTGCAGTGTGCGTCTCCTTCGTGGTTGTGCCATGGCAACTGAAGTTTCTTGTGGAGCACAATGTGGTCTGCTGCAGCCCCTCCCATGGTACACCTGGTTGACATTTGTGAATCCGGGTTCTTGGGGAACCACTTCGCCTGCCGACGACGAGAAGGTTGTGGCCTCCTACGGCGACGAAGACGGATTTCATTATGCCCAGGTTGTTCATCATGCTGGAGTGGACTTGAGCCTTCTCCTTTCACATTGTTGCTTTCCACAAGTTCGATGTTTGTCCGGTGCTGGTTGCTTCGGTGGACGAAGACCTTGACTGACCAAGCTTAGTTCTTCAGTTTCATCTTGGTAGCTGCTTGTGTAGTCTTTGGTTTGTGCTCTGTCCTGTTTTGCACCTTGTATCGGCCGCTTGAGGTTGTTCTGCCTCAGTGTCTTCCTTTTCTTTTTCTTTTTCATGTTGCTTGTATGTGGTTGATCGATGTAATCCTGGCCGGTTGATGGCTTTGTTAATTCAAAGCCGGGCTAGGTTCGAGCCTCCTCTCGGGCTCGGCCGATGCCTCTCCTCTAAAAAAAAGCATGCTCATGTGCGTATGATCATTTGGAGTCTAGCAGGAAGAAAACATTATAACAAAAGAAACTAGACAGATTCTTGAGTTGATGGCCAATTTTAACTCCTAAAATTCAGATGCAACTCTAGAAATTATTAGGTCAGAAGAAAACTTGCATGACAGTTGAGGGAGTCCTGGATTAGGGGGTGTCCGGATGGCCGGACTATACCTTCAGCCGGACTCCTGGACTATGAAGATACAAGATTGAAGACTTCGTCCCGTGTCCGGAAGGGACTTTCCTTGGCGTGGAAGGCAAGCTTGGCGATACGGATGTAGATCTCCTACCATTGTAACCGACTTTGTGTAACCCTAACCCTCTCCGGTGTCTATATAAACCGGAGGGTTTTAGTCCGTAGGACAACATACAGAACAACAATCATACCATAGGCTAGCTTCTAGGGTTTAGCCTCTCCGATCTCGTGGTAGATCTACTCTTGTACTACCCATATCATCAATATTAATCAAGCAGGACGTAGGGTTTTACCTCCACCAAGAGGGCCCGAACCTGGGTAAAACTTCGTGTCCCTTGCCTCCTGTTACCATCCGGCCTAGGCGCACAGTTCGGGACCCCCTACCCGAGATCCGCCGGTTTTGACACCAACAACAGTGAATAGAGAAGGATTCATCTGAAGTTTTAGATAGTTGGCGCAATCGCGCTCCATGTTAGTGGAGGTTCGGATGTTGTAGACGATGAGTGAAATTATCTAAGGCAAACATCGTATCAATGGACCCTACTTGGCACGGGTACATGCCATACCACCCGAGGAGAAGCGCCACCGACCATGAAGGACACTTTCCATATTTCACGCAACAACCAAGGGAACCCCGAAGCTCAGGTAAGAAGAACTGAACATGCCGGGTACAAAAACAAGTCTCAAATCCCACCGCTATACTCCTAACATACAACCATGGAGTTCTATGTAACGGTGATATATAAGGGCAACACAGACAATGTAGAAGGGGCCTCCACCTTTCGCATAGTTAGGAATTTGCACCGTGTAGAGATTACGATGCTTCCCATAAAAGTCTACCACAACTAACCAGATACCCCTTGATATTGGAATCCAATATATTCTTCACATATATGAAAAAGAACATGGTAGGAAGTAGGTATTTTACCCACGTTAGGGGCCTGAACCTGGGTATATCATGTGCCCCCATTTGCTCGGGTTCTAGATCCACTAGTACCCTAACGTGATGTTCACGTGATTACAAATTCACGTAGTCATTCTAGTAAGGATGCTAGGACCTGGCAAAAATTCCCCGATAGGGACAACATCCTAAGACACAAAATCTGTGCCAAATGAACCACAAAGGTCTAGGTCAAAAATTTATGGGCGCCTGCTTGTTGCTCCAATTATCACACATGGAAGCACATGATATACCTAGGTTCGAGCCCCTAATTTTTTTTGGGAGGGGGGGGGGCAGGTGAAAGAATTTGAAGTAAGTGGCGAGTTTCCCCGCAGTGAGAAATGAGGGTATCAACCCGTTGAATCAACTTGCCCAAGTTCAAGGATCAACCCTCCAACACAATTAGAAACTCGTGCCCAACAATTCTTACTAGGTTGTCAGTCTCACTAGCTTTATTAGTTGCAACAAGTTATCGGTGTATTGTATGTCTAAAAATGTTTTTGTGTTTCTGAAATAATTAATTGTATAAAATAGAAGTGCATTTAAAAGTAAAGTGGTGGTTGTTTTTAGGAGTAAAAGATAGGGGTTCATAGGTTCACTAGTTGAAAGTGAAATTGTGCCCTTAATATTCTTTTGATATTGATGCCACACATTTATAAAGCACGGATATGTTTGCCAAGTGACTCTACATTATTTAGTGCCCTTTGTGTTGTTATATTGTGGACCATCAACCCACCAACATGACTAGGGTCAAGCCGTGTGCGACAACCAAAGATAAAGAGTACCTTTTTTTCTTGAGTGATAGGGATCGCACACTATTACAAGGGGATCAAAGGGTTGTGAAGATTTTGTTGAGTTCATCTTCACATATTTCAATGCCTATTCTTTGTTTATTCCACAACAAAAATTCCACGAGAAAAACCTAGGTCAACATGATCAATGGGGAAAAGACAGTCAACCAGATTGTCTACGACATTTGTGGCCAGACTGTCCATGTCATGGCGGCTAGCTTGGCTCGGGGTGCTGCTAAGATGGACAATACCCAAAATGACCTGGCGCTCTCGGCCTTAGGGTGATTCCTATTCCGACTGGGAGGTATAACCTAGTTGTGGGAATCGTCGCACTACACCAGCTTCTTCACTCCTTCTACTACTCTGCTATTTGGTGAGTTTGATTGTTACCCGCCATGTTCATATTGTTTGTTGGTGCAATGAATTGCCCCCTTGGGTTTTGGAGATTGTTGTCAGCAATAGTAAGGTATTGATTTGTTTGCTAGTGAACATAGAGTGATATAGTCCTTGACGTATCGAGAAGAACATTACATTCTAACAAGAAGTTTGAAGAACGTCACCGAGAAACATCTGCATTGTAGAGAATAGAGATATATATTTCAAGTAGAATCTATACTGAGAAGATTGTGTGGAGGAATTGAGCCCTTAAAATATTGATGATGCAAAGCAATTTTCAATCGGTGCATCCGAAGAAGAATTACCGCAGTCGAGAAGTTTGGAGGCGAAGTGAAGATGTGGTATTTGTTTCGTTGTTCTTCTTTCTATTATTTGAGTCATAGGGACACCGTACTATTAAGAGGGGTATAGCTATTCGAGACTTAAGTCTGTTGTGATGCTTAGCCGAAACCTATGCAAGACCGAGTGAAATCTCTCTGAGCTCCGAAAAATTCTACTTATCAGTCAGAGACGTTGTTCTTATGGACTACGAGAGATATCTTCCTGACCGAGGATTCATCTTTAGTTGTTCCTCAAGTAAAATTGTGATGTGCTCAAAATTCTAACCATTGGAAAATGTGTCATTTGGCCATTGGCTGGACTGTGTGTCCTAAATGATCATTTCCGATCAGGGAAGGTTGCGGCTATAAATAGCCACCCCACTCCAACTTTTTTCATTGGCTACTCTGCTTGAGATTTTGAGAAGATTGATTGAGCACCCCTCTCGAGAGATTTGAGTTTAAGATATGCTGAGAGAAAATCAGGAGACAAAACTTAGTGATTAACATCATAGTAGATCTGAGTTGAGAGTTCTTGTACCTATTACTCTTGAGAGTTGCACACTCTCTAGATAGATAGGTGTCGGCTTGAGTGTCGAAGAGTAATTATCTTCACCAAGTAAAGTCTTCGGCAATCAAGAGTAATTATGGTTCGTGAAGAAGTGTGTTGAAGGTTTGGAGATCACCGATAAGCATCTACCCGAGCGAATTCGACGGAAGTCTGATCAGCTCCGCGTTGAAGGAGAATAGGACGGAGAGAGGTTTGCTCATATATTCAATCACAAGTCCATCCAACTAGACATATCTCTTTTGCAGAAGAGTGAGTTGGTCTACCAAATCATCTGTCGCCATTGAGCACCACCGGTTCATTCTACTCAACTACAATACTTTTAGTAGTTTATCTTCAGTGCTTTGTGCCATTTATCTGTACATATCTCTGACCATTTATCTGTACCATTTATTATCTGTTGCTTGGCTATATTGTTTAGTGTATTTCAGTTTGTCGTGCTCAAAGTTGTTTGCTTGTATGCTCATCTGATAATCCTTTGGTTTTACTTTGTCATCCAAATGAGTTGTGCTCTAATGAACATATCTCAATAACATGTATGTAGTTCTTGTTTAGTCTTCATTCGTGATCTTTCATCCATGTTGTTCGCATTGTCCTCATTGTATGCTACCATTTGTTATCGTGAAGTTTCTCTGTTAATATACTAGGAGGATTATCACCACTTTCATTGAAAGTTATGCTTAGTCCTTCTCATCTAAATTGTTTTTCCTTCAGGTAGCCGTGACAATTTAGTTTTAGTTTTCATGTCTAGTTTTACTTCCGCCTTTTCACCTCGAGAGATTTGAAGTTTCGAAGGAAATTTTAAATCTCCCATTCAACCCCCCCTCTGGTCGACATACTCCCGATCCTAACAGTGTTCATGGGTGCGATCGTGTAGCATAATTATTTTGTTGCGTAGCACGTTCCCCTTCAATGGCATCATGAGCAAATATATGAGTACATGCATGTACGATTAGTGTATATGGTGTTATTTAGCATTGCTCTTATGTGCGAAGTGATTAAACAGCTCTAATTACAGGACATTCATGTTGTAACCCTTCTAATTCCGAAATTTTGACCTCAAAAGTATGGAAGAACTTTGTTACAAAAGTCTAGATTTCTGAGGTGTTTTTATGATGCTCCTCAGTATGTTGATCGCTAACCAAAGTTATGCTTCAGATTATTTGGGTTCAACCATAGTTGAGAGAGGTAAATTTTGGGATGAAGAAGGTTAGTAGATTTGATAAATACGGGGGTCACGCGTAAAGACAAAGTTTGGTCTTGGGTATATCCTAAGACACCCCTCATGTTGAAACAACAATGTGAACTGTCATGCTTAATGGTTTAGTAGGAAATTAAAATTTTGCCAACTTAACCATAGCAGCCATGGTAATTAGGAAAAGTGATTAGAGGTGTCTAACCTTTTATTTGTTTATACGTGTCAACCTCAGGGCAAGCTTTTTGCAACACGAAGACGACGTAGACTACTCCTGTATGTCTTCTTTTTGCGGGTAGGGTTGTACCATGTCTTCTTTTTGCGGGTAGGGTTATACCATGTCACTAAGTTATTAAGTGCCTATGATGTTAATCCATTGTTATGCAACTTATTTGATGTGCAGTAGACATGTTTTTTAGGGTGATCTCTCACTTAAAAATATCAAGTTGATAGTGTTCATCCAACTATAGTACTCTCTCTGTCCTATAATGTAAGACGTTTTTTGACACTAGTTTAGTGTCAAAAGACGTCTTACATTATGGGATGGAGGGAGTACCTTCTAAAAATACATGTTCCTTTAAATACACCATGTCCCATGGTATTATAGATGTGTAGTGTATAAGACGGGCATGAACGGTTCATGTTGCAAGCACACCTGGTTATCTTGACGAGAGAGTAAGAACGTTTTGATCTCCGAACACACACATCGAAAGATGAACAAGAGTCATATGAAGATACGATTGGTATGTTGACCTACCAATCTCGTTGCTACTCTATCGGTGATGTCACTCAATGGTGTAATAATTGAGTCGTGGATCTTGAATCAATAGTAATCAATTATGGGAGATGTTGATTTTAGTAGAAGCACACTTTAATTTGTTAATATGATTTGCATTAATTATGAACGATGTCTATGTCACAAAATGAATCGTGATAGCGCACGGAGAAAAATGTGATTAATTGTGAAGCATATCTTAGTGTTGGAATTTGGAAAGGAAGCATCACGTGTACACAGAAATATTTGTGATTGTAGGAACTTCATATATGGAACCAACGTGAATGGAGGAAGTTTGTTTGGAAAACTACGAGAGATGGAAACAGCTGTGAATAAAAGAAACTCGTTTCAACTGCCAAGGGGATGTGGACGCTGTTTCAAGAATGCATCCAACGCTCAAGAACTTTTTGATCGAACACTCATCTTTTTTTTTTGAGGGGTCGAATGCTCATCTACTGGTCTGATGGCAAAGATGATTCCCTCACATTTGCGAGGGCCACTGTGCTAGTTAAGGCAACATCAGGAAGACAATGGTCATTTTTTCTGCACGGCAAGAGATCTGATTGATAGAAGCATTTTCATCAATACGTCAACCTCCATAATCAACCCACTTTGATTAAGTTGTTTGGGTTCAATCTTTGTATGTGAATCCAACTAAACTCTGTCAAAAATGCCAACTATTTCGAAATTATCCAACAACCAGTTCTCATGACAGCAAGAAGAAGATAAAAGAGGCCTAAATCATTGATACTTTTTTGTGTAGAATCATTCATAAGGGCAACCAAGACCATCTCGTAGCTGTTGGTAGCAATGGGGGAAATATCCCAGATTCCCAATGCAAAACAGACAGAACCATGGCCTGGAGCGGCAGAGATAGTACTGGTTATTTATGCATCAGAAGCAGGTCAAATTTAGGTTACTTACACATCTCAATTGAGTGGAAAAAGAATGATCCTCGGAATATCTTATGTACATAGCCGTTTTATTTTCAGTGTAGAAACACATGCATAGCTTGATTTACACTGCTATTTACCTTTCTATGTACCATGAGAACAAGCATTTTACACAGCTGTGTTACCTACATTCTAAGAAGATAGCACAAACAAGACATCATATATTACACATCTTGCCTACAAACAGGGCACGAACCATGGCCAATGAGCCATTTGTCCACACAGGGCTGATGGAAGGTGTGACAACACTTCGGCAGCCTCCTCGCCATCTCTCCCGTCATGATATCCTAGGACAAGAACAGAGTGTCAGGGCGTAAGAAACAAAGTTCAAATACGGACTGTCCGTCCAGATACATGGGTGATATTAAGGGTGTATTTTGATTGGTTAAAACAAATTTCACTGGATTCATATATAAAGTACTTACAATTGTGATTCCGACATTTCGTACCACATAAACTACATATTAAAGGAGTAATTGTTGATTAAAACCTTGTTTTAACCAATTAAAATACACCCTACATATCCAGACAGTTCAAATATCGAGGTTGTGTCATCATATATAAATGGCAGTACATATTAAACTCCCATGCATTCATAAACTAACTCACAATTTCAAAGAAAGCAGAGCCAAAATTTGCTTACTTACACTGAAAAGACATATCAATTTGGAAAATAACATATAACGTGAGGGTGACAACTCATGCTACTAACTAATTTGCTCCTGAGAGCTGGTCAACAAATTTGCTAAATATTCAGAAATAACACATAGGTCTGGGTAAAACAAAAATTAAGCAAGGAAGAGACACTCCAGGTACAAATTCGACCAAGTATTGTGTGGTTATCTACTAAGTTTTAAATTTTGAGAATTCCAATGATTACCCACCTTCAAAAAGCACATTATCACATAAGATTATTTCAAATAGTCCAACTCCAAACAGATAAGATGTTACCACCACATATTTTAGACAATAAATAATTCCAGCTTCTACACAGTGAAATCCGTATGGAGTTACTTAGATTAAGGAAATTAAAAATAAGATGGTTTGGAAATAATTTCCATAATTCTTACCTCCATTATACCAATCAAAAGTAAGATGATTTCGAATCGTTCAGCCAGACAACATATACATCTACCAGACTATCAATTAAGGCAGCATAAATTACAGATTGGATGGTGAAGTTATTTCCCTGCTAGGTAAAATCCAATAAATCATATATGTAACTGTTACACTTGTACCTGTAGGCAAATAGGGCAAGACAAGTTTTCACCAGCTGGCTCTTGTTTCTGATCAATCACCACATGGTATGGCAACTTCTTCAAGTTATCCTGTGAGAGCCCATCGGATGAAACTTCTCCAGTGATATCATACGGATCATCATTGCCAAACTCTGCAATACCAACCTGTTGAATGTCTTAACTTCAGTACGAAAAATTATGTGTGCAGCAAAGGGTAGAAACTTCACTATAACAATTATATTTTGTTTTAGCTGACCTCACCATACAATTTACATAAAACACACTATGAAATGGATTAGTATACAGGTAAAAAACGTGGTCACAAAAATGAGCAACTGCAAGAACCCTCCAATTAATAGGAAGCATGAAGAGAATAACTTTCATTTGGGCACACTTCCTTGCAGAGGATACCGCATTAGCACTGTTAGGGGTATAGAACAATTGACCTGCCAACGATATGACATATACACTGATGGCTCATACTGCTCTCCCACGAACCGAGCATGAAGGAGCTGATCCACGAAATCCCCCTGGAAATCGAACACACATTTTCTGTAAGCAAATCCTCAGTGGATGGATCAATAACGTGTCATCCACTGACTGAAGTATATAATATATTTAACGAACGTACTGTACTTTATAAACAATGAAGAACACTCTCTATAATCGAGGCAAAAAAATGCAAGCAGCTGTTCGAATTTAAAGACCAATCAAAATGACGAGCTGCGGCAGGAATGTTACTATCCAATCGCATTTATTTGGCAAAAATAAAAACGTTATATTCTGCCAAATTTTGTAAACTGATTTGCTGAAGAATCTTACGGTACGGACCATGGATGATGTACTCTGCGGTGTTGACCTGTCGGCGCACCAATAGGCGCGGGAAGCCTCCAGGACCTCAATGGACAGGACAGCGCCAGCAAATGCCCCCAGTCCGGCTCCCCGGAGAACGCCGCTGTCCGAAGCTCTCCCAGCCAACGCGCCGGTGACTGCCCCCGTCAGGCCTCCAGCTTCGGACAATCACAAATCGACATCAAAATACGATCACACGAACCAAAAGATCGGCTGCTAAGTCAATAAACTTTGCTATCGCTACGAATTTTTTTGGCCTTGAAGGGTTTGTTGGACCAAGAAATGGCCAAGAGACCCAATCCCTTCTCCACCAACCAATAGAGAGCTCGAAATCACCGACAAACGCGTCACAACCAAACACAGGAGCCAGGGCGCGTACCGACCGCGAAGAGGCCGGTGAGCACACCGGAGAGAACGCCGGCGACGAGCCTGGGGAGATACGGCGGGGCGGGGCGCTCCTGCTCCGCCGCCGCCGAAGCCGGGTGTCGCGGCGGGATCGCCTCTCCTGTCGCCGCCTCCATCACGATCCACGGACACGAGGCCTCCGCGCCGAAGCTTAGCACGGCGTCGGCTGTGGCGTGCGCGCTGGCTGGGGCATAGAGGAGGAGGGTGGCTCGCCGGCAAGGGAGGGGGTGGGGGGATGAGGCGTGACGCAACCCGGAAACAAGTCGCCGCTTGGCTGCTGCTTGCTGGTGCCCGTTGCTTAAAGATTTTCTGGGTTCTGTTCCATTTTCTACGTTAGTACAAATCTGTATTCCTGGACTTTTTAACACGCTATATAATCGCAGATACCCACATACACACATCTTATCTCTATAAGCATCTGGCATTGGGGCCAACCAGGCTATGGCCCGTCAGCCCGGTGCCGGATCCTCTGACATTGTGGAGAGATGTCACAGCTTGACATTCCTTCAGAAAAATGGACGTATTGTACTGAAAAAAACTTGCTCGTCCAAATCGAAAAAGAAAAAATGAAAGAGGCTTGTTGTTCCCGTCGAACTCCACCGCCGCCTCGCTCGCGTTGCCGTGATCCGCCGACCTCGCGCCAAATCACCGCCGCGATTGGACGGCCTACGACCTCGCGCTTAGTCGTTGTCGGTTCGCCGCCACGGACCTTGCGCCTCTTTGTCGCTGCCGATTCGTTGACCTGTTGTGTGTCTGCTCGCGCCGCCGACGATTCATGGACCTCACCCGCACCTCCGTCCGCACCTCCGGCGGCTCATCTCCATCATCATCCCAGTCTGCGTCTCCACCCCCTCCGCTGAAGAAACTTCCTTGCTCCATCACCTCCCGAAAGGTAATAACAAGCTTCTGAGTTTTTGAAATAAGTGTAAAAACCGTTTCTCTTGTTGCATATGTATGAATAGTTACGATTGCAATTTTAGTGTTTAGTTTTTTTGTTGCCTCTGAAAGAGGAATGCATCTGACAACAACAAAATTAAATCTTGAATTGAACCAATTGACACTGATTTATCGTGTGATTGGTGAGTATGAAAGAATAGACATTGCGACACATTGCTAATCATAAATGAAGGAAATATGCCCTAGAGGCAATAATAAAGTTATTATTTATTTCCTTATATCATGACAAATGTTTATTATTCATGCTAGAATTGTATTAACCGGAAACATAATACATGTGTGAATACATAGACAAACAGAGTGTCACTAGTATGCCTCTACTTGACTAGCTCGTTGATCGAAGATGGTTATGTTTCCTAACCATAGACATGAGTTGTCATTTTATTAACGGGATCACATCATTAGGAGAATGATGTGATTGACTTGACCCATTCCGTTAGCTTAGCACTTGATCGTTTAGTTTGTTGCTATTGCTTTCTTCATAACTTATACATGTTCCTATGACTATGAGATTATGCAACTCCCGTTTACCGGAGGAATACTTTGTGTGCTACCAAACGTCACAACATAACTGGGTGATTATAAAGGTGCTCTACAGGTGTCTCCGAAGGTACTTGTTGGGTTGGCGTATTTCGAGATTAGGATTTGTCACTCCGATTGTCGGAGAGGTATCTCCGGGCCCTCTCGGTAATGCACATCACTCAAGCCTTGCAAGCATTGCAACTAATAAGTTAGTTGTGGGATTATGTATTACGGAACGAGTAAAGAGACTTGCCGGTAACGAGATTGAACTAGGTATTAAGATACCGACGATCGAATCTCGGGCAAGTAACATACCGATGACAAAGGGAACAACGTATGTTGTTATGCGGTCTGATCGATAAAGATCTTCGTAGAATATGTAGGAGCCAATATGAGCATCCAGGTTCTGCTATTGGTTATTGACCGGAGACGTGTCTCGGTCATGTCTACATAGTTCTCGAACCCGTAGGGTCCGCACGCTTAAAGTTCGGTGACGATCGTAATTAGGGTTTTTGTGTTTTGATGTAACCGAAGGTTGTTCGGAGTCCCGTATGTGATCACGAACATGACGACGAGTCTCGAAATGGTCGAGACATAAAGATTGATATATTGGAAGCCTATATTTGGATATCGGAAATGTTCCGGGTGAAATCGGGATTTTACCGGAGTACCGGGGGGTTGCCGGAACCCCCCCGGGGGTTATTGGGCCTACATGGGCCATAAGGGAGAAGAGGAGGGCCGGCCAGGGCAGGCCGCACGCCCCCTCCCCCCTAGTCCGAATAGGACAAGGAAGGGGGGGGGGGGCAGCGCCCCCCTTTCCTCTTTCTCCCTTCCCCCTTCCTTTTCCAACAAGGCAAGAGGGGGGAGTCCTACTCCCGGTGGGAGTAGGACTCCTCCAGGTGCACCCCTAGGGCCGGCCGCACCTCCCCCTCTCCCTCCTTTATATACGGGGGCAAGGGGCACCCCATGACACACAAGTTGGTCTTCGTGATCGTTCCTTAGCCGTGTGCGGTGCCCCCTTCCACCATATTCCACCTCTGTCATATCGTAGCGGTGCTTAGGCGAAGCCTTGCGTCGGTAGAACATCATCACCGTCATCACACTGTCGTGCTGACGAAACTCTCCCTCAATGTTTTGCTGGATCGGAGCTCGAGGGACGTCACCGAGTTGAACGTGTGCAGAACTCGGAGGTGCCGTACGTTCGGTACTTGGATCGGTCAGATCGGGAAGACTTACGACTACTTCCTCTACGTTGTGTCAACGCTTCCGTTGCCGGTCTACGAGGGTATGTAGACAACACTCTCCCCTCTCATTGCTATGCATCACCATGATTTTGCGTGTGCGTAGGAAATTTTTTGAAATTACTATGTTCCCCAACAGTGGCATCCGAGCCTAGGTTTTATGCGTTGATGTTATTTGCATGAGTAGAACACAAGTGAGTTGTAGGCGATATAAGTCATACTGCTTACCAGCATGTCATACTTTGGTTCGGCGGTATTGTTGGATGAAGCGGTCCGGACTGACATTACGCGTACGCTTACGCGAGACTGGTTCTACCGACGTGCTTTGCACACAGGTGGCTGGCGGGTGTCAGTTTCTCCAACTTTAGTTGAACCGAGTGTGGCTACGCCCGGTCCTTGCGAAGGTTAAAACAACACCAACTTGACAAACTATCGTTGTGGTTTTGATGCGTAGGTAAGAACGGTTCTTGCTAAGCCCGTAGCAGCCACGTAAAACTTGCAACAACAAAGTATAGGATGTCTAACTTGTTTTTGCAGGGCATGTTGTGATGTGATATGGTCAAGACATGATGCTAAATTTTATTGTATGAGATGATCATGTTTTGTAACTGAGTTATCGGCAACTGGCAGGAGCCATATGGTTATCGCTTTATTGTATGCAATGCAATTGCGCTGTAATGCGTTACTTTATCACTAAGCGGTAGCGATAGTCGTGGAAGCATAAGATTGGCGAGACGACAATGATGCTATGATGGTGATCAAGGTGTCACGCCGGTGACGATGGTGATCATGACGGTGCTTCGGAGATGGAGATCACAAGCACAAGATGATGATGGCCATATCATATCACTTATATTGATTGCATGTGATGTTTATCTTTTATGCATCTTATCTTGCTTTGATTGACGGTAGCATTATAAGATGATGTCTCACTAAATTTCAAGATAAAAGTGTTCTCCCTGAGTATGCACCATTGCCAAAGTTCGTCGTGCCCAGACACTATGTGATGATCGAGTGTGATAAGCTCTACATCCATCTACAACGGGTGCAAGCCAGTTTTGCACACGCAGAATACTCAGGTTAAACTTGATGAGCCTAGCATATGCAGATATGGCCTCGGAACACTGAGACCGAAAGGTCGAGCGTGAATCATATAGTAGATATGATCAACATATTGATGTTCACCATTGAAAGCTACTCCATTTCACGTGATGATCGGTTATGGTTTAGTTGATTTGGATCACGTGATCACTTAGAAGATTAGAGGGATGTCTTTCTAAGTGGGAGTTCTTAAGTAATATGATTAATTGAACTTAAATTTATCATGAACTTAGTACCTGATAGTATCTTGCTTGTCTATGTTTATTTGTAGATAGATGGCCCGTGCTGTTATTCCGTTGAATTTTAATGCGTTCCTTGAGAAAGCAAACTTGAAAGATGATGGTAGCAATTAAACGGACTGGGTCTGTAACTTGAGGATTATCCTCATTGCTGCACAAAAGAATTACGTCCTGGAAGCACCGCTAGGGTGCCAGGCCTGCTGCTGGAGCAACACCAGATGTTATGAACGTTTGACAGAGCAAAGCTGATGACTACTTGATAGTTCAGTGTGCCATGCTTTACGGCTTAGAATCGGGACTTCAACGACGTTTTGAACATCATGGAGCATATGAGATGTTCCAGGAGTTGAAGTTAATATTTCAAGCAAATGCCCGGATTGAGAGATATGAAGTCTCTAATAAATTCTATAGCTGCAAGATGGAGGAGAATAGTTCTGTCAGTGAACATATACTCAAAATGTCTGGGTATCATAATCACTTGACTCAACTGGGGGTTAATATTCCTGTTGATAGTGTCATTGACAGAGTTATTTAATCACTGCCACCAAGCTACAAGAGCTTCATGATGAACTATAACATGCAAGGGATGGATAAGACAATTCCTGAGCTCTTCGCAATGCTAAAGGCTGCGGAGGTAGAAATCAAGAAGGAGCATCAAGTGTTGATGGTCAACAAGACCGCCAGTTTCAAGAAAAATGGCAAAGGGAAGAAGAAGGGGAACTTCAAGAAGAATAGTAAGCAAATTGCTGCTCAGGAGAAGAAACCAAAATCTGGACCTAAGCCTGAAACTGAGTGCTTCTACTGCAAGCAGACTGGACACTGGAAGCGGAACTGCCCCAAGTATTTGGCGGATAAGAAGGATGGCAAAGTGAACAAAGGTATATGTGATATACATGTTATTGATGTGTACCTTACTAGAGCTCGCAGTAGCACTTGGGTATTTGATACTGGTTCTGTTGCTAACATTTGCAACTCGAAATAGGGACTACGGATTAAGCGAACACTGGCAAAGGACAAGGTGACGATGCGCGTGAGAAATGGTTCCAAAGTCGATGTGATCGCAGTCGGCACGCTACCTCTACATCTACCTTCGGGATTAGTTTTAGACCTAAATAATTGTTATTTGGTGCCAGCGTTGAGCATGAACATTATATCTGGATCTTGTTTGATGACAGATGGTTATTCATTTAAATCAGAGAATAATGGTTGTTCTATTTATATGAGTAATATCTTTTATGGTCATGCACCCTTGAAGAGTGGTCTATTTTTGATGAATCTCGATAATAATGATACACATATTCATAATGTTTAAGCCAAAAGATGCAGAGTTGATAATGATAGTGCAACTTATTTGTAGCACTGCCGTTTAGGTCATATCGGTATAAAGCGCATGAAAAAACTCCATACTGATGGACTTTTGGAATCATTTGATTATGAATCACTTGGTACTTGCGAACCGTGCCTCATGGGCAAGATGACTAAAACGCCGTTCTCCGGTACTATGGAGAGAGCATCGTATTTGTTGGAAATCATACATACAGATGTATGTGGTCGATGAATATTGAGGCTCGTGGCGGATATCATTATTTTCTCACCTTCACAGATGATTTAAGCAGATATGGGTATATCTACTTAATGAAACATAAGTCTGAAACATTTGAAAAGTTCAAAGAATTTCAGAGTGAAGTTGAAAATCATTGTAACAAGAAAATAAAGTTTCTACGATCTGATCGTGGAGGAGAATATTTGAGTTACGAGTTTGGTCTACATTTGAAACAATGCGGAATAGTTTCGCAACTCACGCCACCCAGAACACCACAGCGTAATGGTGTGTCCGAACGTCCAAATCGTACTTTACTAGATATAGTGCGATCTATGATGTCTCTTACAGATTTACCGCTATCGTTTTGGGGTTATGCTTTAGAGACGGTTGCATTCACGTTAAATAGGGCACCATCGAAATCCGTTGAGATGACACCTTATGAACTATGGTTTGGCAAGAAACCAAAGTTGTCGTTTTTGAAAGTTTGGGGCTGCGATGCTTATGTGAAAAAGTTTCAACCTGATAAGCTCGAACCCAAATCGGAGAAATGTGTCTTCATAGGATACCCAAAGGAAACTGTTGGGTACACCTTCTATCACAGATCCGAAGGCAAGACTTTCATTGCTAAGAATGGATCCTTTATAGAGAAGGAGTTTCTCTCGAAAGAAGTGAGTGGGAAAAAAGTAGAACTTGATGAGGTAACTGTACCTGCTCCCTTATTGGAAAGTAGTACATCACAGAAACCGGTTTCTGTGACACCTACACCAATTAGTGAGGAAGCTAATGATAATGATCATGAAACTCCAGATCAAGTTACTACCGAACCTCATAGATCAACCATAGTAAGATCCGCACCAGAGTGGTACAGTAATCCTGTTCTGGAAGTCATGCTACTAGATCATGATGAACCTACGAACTATGAAGAAGCGATGGTGAGCCCAGATTCCGCAAAGTGGCTAGAAGCCATGAAATCTGAGATAGGATCCATGTATGAGAACAAAGTGTGGACTGTGGTTGACTTGCCTGTTGATCGGCAAGCAATTGAGAATAAATGGATCTTCAAGAAGAAGACTGACACTGACAGTAATGTTACTGTCTACAAAGCTCGACTTGTTGCGAAAGGTTTTCGACAAGTTCAAGGGATTGACTACGATGAGACCTTCTCACCCGTAGCGATGCTTAAGTCTGTCCGAATCATGTTAGCAATTGCCGCATTTTATGATTATGAAATTTGGCAAATGGATGTCAAAACTGCATTCCTGAATGGATTTCTGGAAGAAGAGTTGTATATGATGCAACCAGAAGGTTTTGTCGATCCAAAGGGAGCTAACAAAGTGTGCAAGCTCCAGCGATCCATTTATGGACTGGTGCAAGCCTCTCGGAGTTGGAATAAACACTTTGATAGTGTGATCAAAGCATTTGGTTTTGTACAGACTTTTAGAGAAGCCTGTATTTACAAGAAAGTGAGTGGGAGGTCTATAGCATTTCTGATATTATATGTGGATGACATATTATTGATTGGAAATGATATAGAATTTCTGGATAGCATAAAGGGATACTTGAATAAGAGTTTTTCAATGAAAGACCTCGGTGAAGCTGCTTACATATTGAGCATTAAGATCTATAGAGATAGATCAAGACGCTTAATTGGACTTTCACAAAGCACATACCTTGACAAAGTTTTGAAGAAGTTCAAAATGGATCAAGCAAAGAAAGGGTTCTTGCCTGTGTTGCAAGGTGTGAAGTTGAGTAAGACTCAATGTCCGACCACCGCAGAAGATAGAGAGAAACTGAAAGATGTTCCCTATGCTTCAGCCATAGGCTCTATCATGTATGCAATGCTATGTACCATACCTGATGTGTGCCTTGCTATAAGTCTAGCAGGGAGGTAACAAAGTAATCCAGGAGTGGATCACTGGACAATGGTCAAGAACATCCTGAAATACCTGAAAAGGACTAAGGATATGTTTCTCGTATATGGAGGTGACAAAGAGCTCATCGTAAATGGTTACGTTGATGCAAGTTTTGACACTGATCCAGACGATTCTAAATCGCAAACCGGATACGTGTTTATACTGAACGGTGGAGCTATCAGTTGGTGCAGTTCTAAACAAAGCATCATGGCGGGATCTACATGTGAAGCGGAGTACATAGCTGCTTCGGAAGTAGCAAATGAAGGAGTCTGGATGAAGGAGTTCATATCCGATCTAGGTGTCATACCTAGTGCATTGGGTCCAATGAAAATCTTTTGTGACAATACTGGTGCAATTGCCTTGGCGAAGGAATCCAGATTTCACAAGAGAACCAAGCACATCAAGAGACGCTTCAATTCCATTCGGGATTTAGTCCAAGTGGGATACATAGAAATTTGCAAGATACATACGGATCTGAATGTTGCAGACCCGCTGACTAAGCCTCTTCCACGAGCAAAACATGATCAACACCAAGGCTCCATGGGTGTTAGAATCATTACTGTGTGATCTAGATTATTGACTCTAGTGCAAGTGGGAGACTGAAGGAAATATGCCCTAGAGGCAATAATAAAGTTATTATTTATTTCCTTATAATCATGATAAATGTTTATTATTCATGCTAGAATTGTATTAACCGGAAACATAATACATGTGTGAATACATAGACAAACAGAGTGTCACTAGTATGCCTCTACTTGACTAGCTCGTTGATCGAAGATGGTTATGTTTCCTAACCATAGACATGAGTTGTCATTTTATTAACGGGATCACATCATTAGGAGAATGATGTGATTGATTTGACCCATTCCGTTAGCTTAGCACTTGATCGTTTAGTTTGTTGCTATTGCTTTCTTCATAACTTATACATGTTCCTATGACTATGAGATTATGCAACTCCCGTTTATCGGAGGAACACTTTGTGTGCTACCAAACGTCACAACGTAACTGGGTGATTATAAAGGTGCTCTACAGGTGTCTCCGAAGGTACTTGTTGGGTTGGCGTATTTCGAGATTAGGATTTGTCACTCCGATTGTCGGAGAGGTATCTCTGGGCCCTCTCAGTAATGCACATCGCTCAAGCCTTGCAAGCATTGCAACTAATAAGTTAGTTGCGGGATTATGTATTACGGAACGAGTAAAGAGACTTGCCGGTAACGAGATTGAACTAGGTATTAAGATACCGACGATCGAATCTCGGGCAAGTAACATACCGATGACAAAGGGAACAACGTATGTTGTTATGCGGTCTGACCGATAAAGATCTTTGTAGAATATGTAGGAGCCAATATGAGCATCCAGGTTCTGCTATTGGTTATTGACTGGAGACGTGTCTCGGTCATGTCTACATAGTTCTCGAACCCGTAGGGTCCGCACGCTTAAAGTTCGGTGACGATCGTAATTAGGGTTTTTGTGTTTTGATGTACCGAAGATTGTTCGGAGTCCCGTATGTGATCACAGACATGACAACGAGTCTCGAAATGGTCGAGACATAAAGATTGATATATTGGAAGCCTATATTTGGATATCGGAAACGTTCCGGGTGAAATCGGGATTTTACCGGAGTACCGGGGGGTTGCCGGAACCCCCCGGGGGTTATTGGGCCTACATGGGCCATAAGGGAGAAGAGGAGGGCCGGCCAGGGCAGGCCACGCGCCCCCTCCCCCCTAGTCCAAATAGGACAAGGAAGGGGGGGCAGCGCCCCCCTTTCCTCTTTCTCCCTTCCCCCTTCCTTTTCCAACAAGGCAAGAGGGGGGAGTCCTACTCCCGGTGGGAGTAGGACTCCTCCAGGCGCACCCCTAGGGCCGGCCGCACCTCCCCCTCTTCCTCCTTTATATACGGGGGCAAGGGGCACCCCATGACACACAAGTTGATCTTCGTGATCGTTACTTAGCCGTGTGCGGTGCCCCCTTCCACCATATTCCACCTCGGTCATATCGTAGCGGTGCTTAGGCGAAGCCCGGCGTCGGTAGAACATCATCACCGTCATCACGCCGTCGTGCTGACGAAACTCTCCCTCAACGTTTGCTGGATTGGAGCTCGAGGGACGTCACCGAGTTGAACGTGTGTAGAACTCGGAGGTGCCGTACGTTCGGTACTTGGATCGGTCGGATCGGGAAGACGTACGACTACTTCCTCTACGTTGTGTCAATGCTTCCGTTGCTGGTCTACGAGGGTATGTAGAGAACACTCTCCCCTCTCGTTGCTATGCATCACCATGATCTTGCGTGTGCGTAGGAATTTGTTAAAAATTACTACGTTCCCCAACAATAAAGTCCCACCAAGTGGCAACATAAGAAAATAGAAATCCTTGCAATGCCGAACAAAAGGAACTCCTACCTTACTAGCTACCTATACTCTACCATTCTGAACATTTTCAGAGTACAAACTATAGCATCCAAAATAATTTCGACTGCAACCAAGATGGGTCAGCATCTATGTCTTCAACAATAGGAGTTGTCAACAGATCAATGAAACACTCCATGAACTCATATTTTCCAGAGCTTGCTTCATTCGGTAGTGGTATGGCCCATTATGCTGATTTTTTTGAGACAACCTTCTTTACCGAACTAGTCTGTGATATTATGGTCTCCTTTTCTTCCTGCTGGCTAATGGGAAAATCTTCTCTTTCTTTTCTCGCTGCGGTGGCAGATGGCTTTTCCTTGTTCTCTTGTGTTGCCTCTCAAGGAAACTTTTTTTACTTTTAAAGTCTTTCTTCTCAACGAAGGGGAGCCTTGGCGCAGTGGTAAAGCTGCTGCCTTGTGACCATGAGGTCATGGGTTCAAGTCCTGGAAACAGCCTCTTACAGAAATGTAGGGAAAGGCTGCGTACTATAGACCCAAAGTGGTCGGACCCTTCCCTGGACCCTGCGCAAGCTGGAGCTACATGCACCAGGTTGCCCTTTTAGAGTCTTTCTTCTCAACCTATTTTTATTGAGACATGCATCACTCAACAATTCATTTGATGTTTGAGTCACCTGTGCAACACTCGACATTTCATTTGATGTTTGACTCAATGTTTGAGTCACCTGGACATGGCATCTTTCTTCAACATTAGTTTTGCATGCACCCAATAGTTCTTTCGCTTGCTTAGTAGCACTGACAAGTGCATTCTCGATGACAATACAACATTCCTCAGAGTTGGCTGCTAGAGTTGCCAACTCACAACACATGTGTATAAGAAAATTGTATCGGTGATGGGATCCAACTTTGGTTTTTTCAACTACAGTTCATCCACAACAATCTTTGATGGAACCTGATTGTGCTTCTCTTGTCCATCACTTCAAAATGTGGTGTGACAGGAACAACTTGATATTCATTAATTCAAGAACTTCCAAAGCATGAGCACGCAAAATTCCTACTCTCTCAAACTTCCCACAACTACATGAAGTCGTTTGTTGGTGATTGTCTCCAACAACTTTGTATTGTTGTTCAAATGTTGCATGTTGCCCATCAACAAGCCTTCCAATCTTGACCATGTATTCGTTGTCTCCAGGTAGCATATGAGTACATGCTGCCATTGCCCTCCCATATTCTATTTGAAAAGCTTCAAATATAGTAGGAGTATAAAGATTATTGACTCGTTGCGACATTAGTGTGGGGATCTTGATTCTAGGTAGACTCTTCCTAGACTCGTACTCCAAATTTATCTCAGTGTCTCTTTTCACTTTCATGGCTCTTTCAAAAATGATGGAAAAAAGCGGTTGATATCCAAATCTGACTTGGGATGGTTCTTTAGGTCATTGTTCGAACTTTCACTTAGTTGTGTGCTTCGCATTCTCAAAGTGAAAGCATCTCTCATAAAACATTCTGCCCACTTCTTTACCTTATAAATACTATCCATCCATTTGCTTTTTCACCTTGCTTCTCATAACATTAAAAGCATCTTCAAATGTTTGTAGGTCTTCATATTCATATATACAAGCACTGGAATCTTTGAGGAGAGATGATTCACTTTCCTCATTCTCTCCCACATTCACATTGTCTTTGTTGTCTTCACTATTCTCTTTGCTGGATAGGTACTTGATAGCAATTTGCATAATGTGGAAAGTGCACAGTCCATGTATTGATTCTAAAAAACATGCCCAATTGCCTTCCCCATAGCACTATCTTGGTCAGTAAACATGGTGTGTGGCTGCTTCTGGTTATGTACCGATAAGAAGGCACAAAAAAGCCATTTGAAAGATTCAAATGTCTCATCACGGAGAAGTGAAGCACCAAATACTAATGTTTCTCTGAAATGGTTGAATCCAATAGACACACCAAATGGCATGTACTCTTTATTTGTCCCAAAAGTAGTGTCAAAGGTCATAACATAACCAAAATGAGCATAATCTATGATCATTTTAGCATCAGCCTAGTCATTTGTTCCTCGCTGTCCGAATGTATAACAAATTGAAAGGAAGGATTCTCAACGGCTTTGTCTTCAAAATACTTCAACATACTTCCACCCTCACCATACTTCAATTCTCTTTGGCGCTTTGTTCGCAAGTGGTTCTTGTGATCTACGCGTGTGTAAGTTAGACCAGCTGTTACACCAAAATGTCCACTAGCAAATTCATTAGCATTTTCTGGTGCAATACCTGAGTCATCAACAATTTCAAAAGCTTGCACTTTAGAGATCCTTCTTTGTGATGGCAACAAGTGGCATGCTTCTAGGAGCTAAAGCATGTGATTATGTTCAAGATAAATATCATATATTTCGTAATTTTCAATTTTGCGGTCTATTGTAAGAGACATGTGACTTGACAATCAGTTCTAATTTTAGCTCGCCTATCTTAGTTAGGTTATCTATTTTATCTGCAGACTTCTTCCCCTCTTTGAAACATACATATCTGCATGAAGTCACTACACTCCGATTTGTAAACCTCTTTATAACACCGAATCCCATCCTTCCTCCATGGTACCTCCAAATGCGTCATGCTTCATCCAAATTATCAAATTTCATGCCAAGTTGAGGTTTCCAGCTAGGTGTGACATTCGCCCTACAAAATAAAAAACTAAATATTATTCTAAATAATCCATACAAAAGAAAGAGGAGAGGTGTAGATTTGTTTCATGATATCATTACTACATGGTGAAACCAACAAGAAGTGGTTTAACATGTGCAACTCCTACTGAAAAGATCCATAAAAAGCAAAACTTACTTGTTTGGATCTTGATCTCCATTGATCAACCTCTAAATTCTAATATTTAATGTTGTATTTGATCAAGCCAGGTACTGGTTGTGCAGATGCTCCAAAAGAGAGGAGGAAAAGAGCATTTTTTATGTGTTGGTGCTCCAAAACAGAAGAGGGAAAAAGCATTATTGTTATGCTGGGAGTGGCAGATGCTCCAAAAGAGAAGAGGAAAATAGAAAAAGTGAGGTGCAATACAAGCAATGGAGGGGAAGCTGGAGAAGAAGTGGAGGGAAGCATCTCACGAGTGTTGTTTAGCGCAAAGCTGGGGGGCTTTTCCCTCGAAAGGAGAAGCAAGAGAAAGAGTAGGTCACGTGCATGGGAAGGGAGAGGTGGCTATGTCTGTTTTTCTGAAGGGATGTCAAGCCATGACATTTCTCCATAATGTTAGAGGATCCGACTCCCCCAACCCACGAGGAAGTATTGCATGAAAAGCATGCCTAGCTAGTTGGCTGAATTTGTTTTTCCGCTCTGCTTTGGCATGGCCCGCCCAAACTTCTCACTGTAGCTCCGCCCATGATTGGTACCTGATACATCTCCATTGTATCTACTTTTCCAAACACTTTTGACCTTGTTTTGGGCTCTAATTTGCATGATTTGAATGGAACTAACTCAGACTGACGCTGTTTTCAGCAGAATTGCCATGGTGTTATTTTTGTGCAGAAATAAAAGTTCTCGGATTGACCTGAAACTTCACAAAGAATATTTTTGGAATATATAAAAAATACTGGCGAAAGAATCAACACCAGGGGGCCCACACCCTGTCCACGAGGGTGTGGGCGCCCACCCCCTGGGGCGTGCCTGAAGGAAATATGCCCTAGAGGCAATAATAAAGTTATTATTTATTTCCTTATATCATGATAAATGTTTATTATTCATGCTAGAATTGTATTAACCGGAAACATAATACATGTGTGAATATATAGACAAACAAAGTGTCACTAGTATGCCTTTACTTGACTAGCTCGTTAATCGAAGATGGTTATGTTTCCTAACCATATACATGAGTTGTCATTTGATTAACGGGATCACATCATTAGGATAATGATGTGATTGACATGACCCATTCCGTTAGCTTAGCACACGATCCTTTAGTATTCTGCTATTGCTTTCTTCATGACTTATACATGTTCCTGTGACTATGAGATTATGCAACTCCCGTTTACCGGAGGAACACTTTGTGTGCTACCAAATGTCACAAACGTAACTGGGTGATTATAAAGGTGCTCTACAGGTGTCTCCAAAGGTACTTGTTGGGTTGGTGTATTTCGAGATTAGGATTTGTCACTCCGATTGTCGGAGAGGTATCTCTGGGCCCTCTCGGTAATGCACATCACTTAAGCCTTGCAAGCATTGCAACTAATGAGTTAGTTGCGGGATGATGTATGACGGAACGAGTAAAGAGACTTGCCGGTAACGAGATTGAACTAGGTACCGATGATCGAATCTCGGGCAAGTAACATACCGATGACAAAGGGAACAACATATGTTGTTATGCGGTTTGACTGATAAAAATCTTCGTAGAATATGTGGGAGCCAATATGAGCATCCAGGTTCCGCAATTGGCTATTAACCGGAGATGTTTCTCGGTCATGTCTACATAGTTCTCGAACCCGTAGGGTCCGCACGCTTAACGTTACGATGACGATTATATTATGAGTTTATATGTTTTGATGTACCGAAGGTTGTTCGGAGTCCCGGATGTGATCAAGGACATGACGAGGAGTCTCGAAATGGTCGAGACATGAAGATTGATATATTGGAAGCCTATGTTTGGATGTCGGAAGTGTTCTGGGTGAAATAGTGATTTTAGTGGAGTACCGGAGGGGTTACCGGAACCCCCCGGAGGCTATTGGGCCTTATGGGCCCAAGTGGAGGAAGAGGAGAGGCGGCCAAGGGGCAGCCGCACGCCCCTCCCCCCAAGTCCGAATTGGACAAGGAAGGGGGCAACACCCCCCTTTCCTTTCCCCTCTCTCCTCCTTCCCCCCAAGTCCTAATCCAACTAGGAAAAAGAAGGAGAGTCCTACTCCGAGTGGGAGTAGGACTCCACCGGCGAGCCTCCTCCTATGGCTGGCCGCACCCCCCTTGCTCCTTTATATACGGGGACAGGGGGCACCCCAGAGACACAACAATTGATCATTGATCTCTTAGCCGTGTGCGGTGCCCCCCTCCACCATAGTACACCTCGATAATACTGTAGCGGTGCTTAGGCGAAGCCCTGCGTCGGTAGAACATCAACATCGTCACCACACCGTCATGCTGACGAAACTCTCCCTCAACACTCGGCTGGATCGGAGTTCGAGGGACATCATCGAGCTGAACGTGTGCTGAACTCGGAGGTGCCGTATGTTTGGTACTTGATCGATCGGATCGTGAAGACGTACGACTACATCAACCGCGCTGTGCTAACGCTTCCAATTTCAGTCTACGAGGGTACGTGGACAACACTCTCCCCTCTCATTGCTATGCATCACCATGATCTTGCGTGTGCGTAGGAATTTTTTTGAAATTACTACGTTTCCCAACAGCGGCATCCGAGCCTGGTTTTATGCGTTGATGTTATATGCACGAGTAGAACACAAGTGAGTTGTGGGCGATATAAGTCATACTGCTTACCAGCATGTCATACTTTGGTTCGGCGGTATTGTTGGATGAAGCGGCCCCGACCGACATTACGCGTACGCTTACGCGAGACTGGTTCTACCGACGTGCTTTGCACACAGGTGGCTGGTGGGTGTCAGTTTCTCCAACTTTAGTTGAACCGAGTGTGGCTACGCCCGGTCCTTGCGAAGGTTAAAACAGCACCAACTTGACAAACTATCATTTTGGTTTTGATGCGTAGGTAAGAACGGTTCTTGCTAAGCCCGTAGCAGCCACGTAAAACTTGCAACAACAAAGTAGAGGACGTCTAACTTGTTTTTGCATGGCATGTTGTGATGTGATATGGTCAAGACATGATGCTATATTTTATTGTATGAGATGATCATGTTTTGTAACCGAGTTATGGGCAACTAGCAGGAGCCATATGGTTGTCGCTTTATTGTATGCAATGCAATCACCCTGTAATGCTTTACTTTATCACTAAGCGGTAGCGATAGTCGTAGAAGCATAAGATTGGCGAGACGACAACGATGCTACATTGGAGATCAAGGTGTCGCGCCGGTGACGATGGTGATCATGATGGTGCTTCAGAGATGGAGATCACAAGCACAATATGATGATGACCATATCATATCACTTATATTGATTGCATGTGTTTCTTTTCTTTTATGCATCTTATCTTGCTTTGATTGACAGTAGTATTATAAGATGATCTCTCACTAAATTTCAAGATAAAAGTGTTCTCCCTGAGTATGCACCGTTGCCAAAGTTCGTCGTGCCTAGACACCACGTGATGATCGGGTGTGATAAGCTCTACGTCCATCTACAATGGGTGCAAGCTAGTTTTTCACATGCAGAATACTCAGGTTAAACTTGACGAGCCTAGCATATGCAGATATGGCCTCGGAACACTGAGACCAAAAGGTCGAGCGTGAATCATATAGTAGATATGATCAACATAATGATGCTCACCATTGAAAGCTACTCCATTTCACGTGATGATCGGTTATGGTTTAGTTGATTTGGATCACGTGATCACTTAGATGATTAGAGAGATGTCTATCTAAGTGGGAGTTCTTAAGTAATATGATTAACTGAACTTTAATTTATCATGAACTTAGTCCTGGTAGTATTAGCATATCTATGTTGTAGATCAATAGCTCGCGATGTTGCTCCCCGTTTAATTTTATATGTTCCTAGAGAAAACTAAGTTGAAAAATGTTAGTAGCAATGATGCAGATTGGATCCGTGATCTGAGGATTATCCTCATTGCTGCACAGAAGAATTATGTCCTTGATGCACCGCTAGGTGACAGACCTATTGTAGGAGCAAATGCAGACGTTCTGAACGTTTGGCTAGCTCAATATGATGACTACTTGATAGTTTAGTGCACCATGCTTAACGGCTTAGAATCGTGACTTCAAAGACGTTTTGAACATCATGGAACATATGAGATGTTCCAGGAGTTGAAGTTAATATTTCAAGCAAATACCTGAGTTGAGAGATATGAAGTCTCCAACAAGTTCTATAGCTAAAAGATGGAGGAGAATAGCTCAAGCAGTGAGCATGTGCTCAGATTGTCTGGGTACTACAATCGCTTGAATCAAGTGGGAGTTAATCTTCCAGATAAAATAGTGATTGACAGAATTCTCTAGTCACCATCACCAAGTTAGTAGAACTTCATGATGAACTATAATATGCAAGGGATAACGGAAATGATTCCCAAGCTCTTTGTGATGCTGAAATTGACGGAGGTAGAAATCAAGAAAGAGCATCAAGTGTTGATGGTTAACAAGATCACTAGTTTCAAAAAAGAGGGCAAAGGGATAGAAGGGGAACTTCAAGAAGAACAGCAAGCAAGTTGCTGCTCAAGTGAAGAAGCCCAAGTCTGGACCTAAGCCTGAGACTAAGTGCTTCTACTGCAAAGGGACTGGTCACTAGAAGCGCAAACACCCCAAGTATTTGGCGGATAAGAAGGATGGCAAAGTGAACTAGCTATATTTGATATGCATGTTATAGATGTGTACTTTACTAGTGTTTATAGCAACCCCTCGGTATTTGATACTAGTTCAGTTGCTAAGAGTAGTAACTTGAAACGGGAGTTGCAGAATGAACAAAGACTAGTTAAGGGTGAAGTGATGATGTGTGATGGAAGTAGTTCCAAGAATGATATGATCATCATCGCACACTCCCTATACTTTCGGGATTAGTGTTAAACCTAAATAAATGTTATTGGTGTTTGCGTTGAGAAAGAATATGATTTGATCATGTTTATTGCAATACGGCTATTCATTTAAGTTAGAGAATAATTGTTATTCTGTTTACATGAATAAAACCTTCTATGGTTATACACCCAACGAAAATGGTTTGTTGGATCTCGATCGTAGTGATACACATATTCATAATATTGAAGCCAAAAAGATGCAAAGTTAATAATGATAGTGCAACTTATTTGTGGCACTGCCATTTAGGTCATATTGGTGTAAAGCGCATGAAGAAACTCCATGCTGATGGAATTTTGGAATCACTTGATTATGAATCACTTGTTGCTTGCGAACCATGCCTTATGGGCAAGATGACTAAAGACTCCGTTCTACGGAACAATGGAGCGAGCAACTGACTTATTGGAAATAATACATACTGATGTATGCGATCCGATAAGTGTTGAGGCTCACGGCAGGTATCGTTATTTTTTGACCTTCACAGATGATTTTAGAAGATATGGGTATATCTACTTAATGAAACATAAGTCTGAAACATTTGAAAAGTTCAAAGAATTTCAGAGTGAAGTTGAAAATCATCCTAGCAAGAAAATAAAGTTTCTACGATCTGATCATGGAGGAGAATATTTGAGTTACGAGTTTGGTCTACATTTGAAACAATGCATAATAGTTTCGCAACTCACGTCACCTAGAACACCACAGCGCAATGGTGTGTCCGAACGTCATAACCGTACTTTATTTGATATAGTGCAATCTATGATGTCTCTTACCGATTTACCACTGTCGTTTTGGGGTTATGCATTAGAGACAGTTGCATTCACATTAAAAGGGCACCATCTAAATCCGTTGAGACGACACCGTATGAACTGTGGTTTAGCAAGAAACCTAAGCTGTCGTTTCTTAAAGTTTGAGGTTGCAATGCTTATGTGAAAAATTTTCAACCTGATAAGCTCATACCCAAATCAGAGAAGTGTGTCTTCATAGGATACCCAAAAGAAAATGTTGGGTACACCTTCTATCACAGATCCGAAGGCAAGTTATTCATTGCTGAGAATGGATCCTTTCTAGAGAAGGAGTTTCTCTCAAAAGAAGTGAGTGGGAGGAAAGTAGAACTTGATGAGGTAACTATACCTTCTCCCTTATTGGAAAGTAGTTCATCACAGAAATCTGTTCCTGTGACTACTACACCAATTAGTGAGGAAGCTAATGATGATGATCATGTAACTTCATATCAAGTTACTACCGAAACCTCGTAGGTAAACCAGAGTGAGATCCACACCAGAGTGCTACGGTATCCTGTTCTGGAGGTCATGTTACTTGACCATGACGAGCCTACAAACTATGAGGAAGCGATGATGAGCCCAGATTCCGTGAAATGGCTTGAGGCCATGAAATCTGAGATGAGATCCATGTATGAGAACAAAGTATGGACTTTGATTGACTTGCCCAATGATCGGCGAACCATTGAGATTAAATGGATCTTCAAGAGGAAGACAAACGCTGATAGTAGTGTTACTATCTACAAAGCTAGAATTGTCGCAAAAAAGGTTTTCGACAAGTTCAAAGTGTTGACTATGATGAGAGTTTCTCACTCGTATCTATGCTTAAGTCTGTCCGAATCATGTTAGCAGTTGCCGCATTTTATGAAATCTGGCAAATGGATAAACAAAACTGCATTCCTCAGTGGATTTATTAAAGAAGAGTTGTATATGATGCAACCAAAAGGTTTTGTCAATCCTAAAGGTACTAACAAAATATGCAAGCTCCAGCGATCTATCTATGGACTGGTGCAAGCATCTCGGAGTTGGAATATACGCTTTGATAAGTTTATCAAAGCATATAGTTTTATACAGACTTGCGGTAAAGCCTGTATTTACAAGAAAGTGAGTGGGAGCACTACAACATTTCTAATAAGTATATGTGAATGACATATTGTTGATCGGAGATAATGTAGAATTATTTTGCAAAGCATAAAGGAATGTTTGAAAGGAGTTTTTCAAAGAAATACCTCGGTGAAGCTACTTACATATTGAGCATCAAGATCTATGAGATAGATCAAGACGCTTGATAAGTTTTTCAATAAGTACATACCTTGACAAGATTTTGAAGTGGTTCAAAATGGAACAGTCAAAGAAAGAGTTCTTGCCTGTGTTACAAGGTGTGAAACTGAGTAAGACTCAAAGCCCAACCACGGCAGAAGATAGAGAGAGAATGAAAGTCATTTCCTATGCCTCAGCCATAGGTTCTATAAAATATGCCATGCTATGTACCAGACCTATTGTATACCCTGCCCTGAGTTTGGCAAAGGAGTACAATAGTGATCTAGGAGTAGATTACTGGACATTGGTCAAAATTATCCTTAGTGGAATAAGGATATGTTTCTCGATTATGGAGGTGACAAAAGGTTTGTCGTAAAGGGTAACGTCGATGCAAGTTTTGACACTGATCCAGATGACTCAAAGTCTCAATCTGGATACATATTGAAAGTGGGAGCAATTAGCTAGAGTAGCTCCGTGCAGAGCATTGTTGACATACAAATTTGCAAAATACATACGGATCTGAATGTGGCAGACCCGTTGACTAAACTTCCCTCACAAGCAAAACATGATCACACCTTAGTACTCTTTGGGTATTAATCACATAGAAATGTGAACTAGATTATTGACTCTAGTAAACCCCTTGGGTGTTGGTCACATGACGATGTGAACTATGGGTGTTAATCACATGGTGATGTGAACAATTGATGTTAAATCACATAGCGATGTGAACTAGATTATTGACTCTAGTGCAAGTGGGAGACTGAAGGAAATATGCCCTAGAGGCAATAATAAAGTTATTATTTATTTCCTTATATCATGATAAATGTTTATTATTCATGCTAGAATTGTATTAACCGGAAACATAATACATGTGTGAATATATAGACAAACAGAGTGTCACTAGTATGCCTCTACTTGACTAGCTCGTTAATCGAAGATGGTTATGTTTCCTAACCATATACATGAGTTGTCATTTGATTAACGGGATCACATCATTAGGAGAATGTTGTGATTGACATGACCCATTCTGTTAGCTTAGCACACGATCGTTTAGTATTCTGCTATTGCTTTCTTCATGACTTATACATGTTCCTATGACTATGAGATTATGCAACTCCTGTTTATCGGAGGAACACTTTGTGTGCTACCAAACGTCACAACGTAACTGGGTGATTATAAAGGTTCTCTACAGGTGTCTCCAAAGGTACTTGTTGGGTTGGCGTATTTCAAGATTAGGATTTTTCACTCCGATTGTCGGAGAGGTATCTCTGGGCCCTCTCGGTAATGCACAACACTTAAGCCTTGCAAGCATTGCAAGTAATGAGTTAGTTGCGGGATGATGTATTGCGGAATGAGTAAAGAGACTTGCCAGTAACGCGATTGAACTAGGTACCGATGATCGAATCTCAGGCAAGTAACATACCAATGACAAAGGGAACAACGTATGTTGTTATGCGGTTTGACCGATAAAAATCTTCATAGAATATGTGGGAGCCAATATGAGCATCCAGGTTCCGTTATTGGTTATTGACCGGAGACGTGTCTTGGTCATGTCTACATAGTTCTCGAACCCGTAGGGTCCGCACGCTTAATGTTACGATGACGGTTATATTATGAGTTTATATGTTTTGATGTACCTAAGGTTGTTCGAAGTCCCGGATGTGATCAAGGACATGACGAGGAGTCTCGAAATGGTCGAGACATGAAGATTGATATATTGGAAGCCTATGTTTATATGTCGGAAGTGTTCCGGGGTGAAATAGTGATTTTACCGGAGTACCGGAGGGGTTATCGGAACCCCCCCGGAGGCCATTGGGCCTTATGGGCCCAAGTGGAGGAAGAGGAGAGGCGGCCAAGGGGCAGCCGCGCGCCCCTCACCCCAAGTCCGAATTGGACAAGGAAGGGGGCGGCGCCCCCCTTTCCTTTCCCCTCTCTCCTCCTTCCCCCCCAAGTCCTAATCCAACTAGGAAAAAGGAGGGGAGTCCTACTCCCGGTGGGAGTAGGACTCCTCCGGCGCGCCTCCTCCTATGGCCGGCCGCACCCCCGCTTGCTCCTTTATATACGGGGGCAGGGGGCACCCCAGAGACACAACAATTGATCATTGATCTATTAGCCGTGTGCGGTGCCCCCTCCACCATATTACACCTCGATAATACTGTAGCGGTGCTTAGGCGAAGCTCTGCGTCGGTAGAACATCAACATCGTCACCACGCCGTCATGCCGACGAAACTCTCCCTCAACACTCGGCTGGATCGGAGTTCGAGGGACGTCATCGAGCTGAAAATGTGCTGAACTCGAAGGTGGCGTATGTTCGGTACTTGATCGGTCGGATCGTGAAGACGTACGACTACATCAACCGCGTTGTGCTAATGCTCCCGCTTTCAGTCTATGAGGGTACGTGGACAACACTCTCCCCTCTCGTTGCTATGCATCACCATGATCTTGCGTGTGCGTAGGATTTTTTTTTTTGAAATTACTACGTTTCCCAACAGCGCCCCCTGTCTCGTGGGCCCCCTGAGGCTCCACTGACCTCAACTCCGACTCTATATATTCATGTTCCGGGAGAACAAAATTAAGGAGAAGGATTCATCGCGTTTTACGATATGGAGCCGCTGGCAAGCCCTAATCTCTCTCGGGTGGGCTGATCCGGAGTCCGTTCGGGGCTCCGGAGAGGGGAATCCGTCGCCATCCTCATCATCAACCTTCCTCCATCACCAATTTCATGATGCTCACCGCCGTGCGTGAGTAATTCCATCATAGGCTTGCTGGACGGTGATGGGTTGGATGAGATTTATCATGTAATTGAGTTAGTTTTGTTAGGGTTTGATCCCTAGTATCCATTTTGTTCTGAGATTGATGTTTCTATGACTTTGCGATGCTTAATGCTTGTCACTAGGGCCCAAATGCCATGATTTCAGATTTGAACCTATTATGTTTCCAGGAATATATGTGAGTTCTTGATCCTATCTTGCAAGTCAATAGTCACCCACTATGTGTTATGATCCGGTAACCCCGAAGTGACAATAATCGGGACCACTCCCGGTGATGACTATAGTTTGAGGAGTTCATGTATTCACTAAGTGTTAATGCTTTGTTCCGGTACTCTATTAAAAGGAGGCCTTAATATCCCTTAGTTTTCGATAGGACCCCGCTGCCACGGGAGGGTAGGACAAAAGATGTCATGCACGTTATTTTCCATAAGCACGTATGAATATATTCGGAATACATGCCTACATTACATTGATGAACTAGAGCTAGTTCTGTGTCACCCTATGTTATAACTGTTGCATGAGGAATCACATCCGACATAATTATCCATCACTGATCCAATGCCTACGAGCTTTTCACATATTGATATTTGCTTAGTTACTTTTCCGTTGCTACTGTTACAATCACTACAAAAACAATACTATTACTTTTGCCACAGTTACCGCTGCTTCCATATTACTTTGCTGCAGATATTAAGTCTTTCAGGTGCGGTTGAATTGACAACTCAACTGTACTTGAGAATATTCTTTGGATCCCCTTGTGTCTAGAGTTATGCTTATATGATTGAACACTTGAGTGATTATGTGTCTAGAGTTAAAGTGAACTTAAACTTATTAGTAAACATGCTTCTATGGTTACCACTCAAGTAAAACAAGTGCTTAAAGCTCAGAATGATTTGCTCAATGAATTAGATAATAAGAAAAATGAAAATGTTGTTAGAGTTGTGACTAGAGGGGGTAAAATGACTCAGGAACCTTTGTATCCTGAGGGCCACCCTAAGAGAATTGAGCAAGATTCTCAGAGAACTAATGTTGATGCACCTAGTTCTTCTAAGAAGAAGATAAAGAAAAATGATATGACTTTGCATGCTTCTAGTGAACCTGTTGTTGTCACACCTGAGAAGCCCAATGATATTTCTACTTCTGATGCTGAAACACAATCTGGTAATGAACATGAACCTAGTGATAATAATGATGATGTTCATGTTGATGCTCAACCTAGCAATAACAATGATGTAGAGATTGAACCTGGAGTTGATCTTGATAACCCACAATCAAAGAATCAATGTTATGATAAGAGAGTGTCGGAGTAAATAGCCATGGGTAGCCTAGCCGGCTTCCCCTGGCCCTTCTAAAAAAATTACGAGCCCGTCCGGCTCTCAAGAATCCAAGACGTGGGGTCGCGTTCCCCTTGCTGGCTGTCACCCAGGCCGGCTTTCGGAAGGTGGCCCGACTTTAGCCCTCGTGAAGAAAGCCATGGGAGGGCCGACTTCGAGAAGCCGGCCGTGAGAAGGCCGACTCCAAGAAGCCGGCTCCCATAAAGCGGTCGAGACCGTACCCTCAAAGTTTGCATCCACCTAGCGGCGATGAGATGGGGCGTGGCTACAGTGAAGCCTGCTACCCCCGAATCCCGGAGCACGCCTGGCATAGTGCGCCGTACGGAGTGGCCATGACCCGTCCAGCGCGGCACTGTTGCCATGTTGACCCTGATGTCATCCACGACGGGCTACCAGTACGACCCACGGGCGGTGGGCCCCTTCGGGCAGAGAGACACCCGGAGGCGGCCCGGCCTCCCCCAGTCGGCCCGAGACGGGGCCGGCTCCCCGCAGCCGGCTCGCTTCCCCCTCGAAGAAGACGCCCCATTAAGGAGACAAGACGCGGTAAGTCTACAGTGATCGCCCGCAGGACGGCGGCACTGTAGCCACGCTTACCTCGACGAAGCCCTCATCATCAGGTTGAGGCAACAGTAACCAGCCACCGACAAGACCCTTGGCAGTGGGGCCTGTCTGTCGCCAAGGAGTTGGCAGCCGGCGGGGCCCACCAGCCGGCGGGCCCCAGCAGTCAGCACAGAAGCCGGCAAGCGCAGTCACAGACGGCTGGGCCCCGCGCCCAGTCGGATTACCATTGTACCCCCGGGGGTAGGCCTATATAAACCCCCCGGGGCACCCATGCAAAGGGTTCGACCCCCTGCTAGTTCTAGACACCACACGAGGAGAAGAAGCAAGCTAGCCGTGCCCTTCTTCCTCCTCCCACCGAACAACTCAAGGAGCATTGTGTAGCTACTTGTCCATCTAGTGATCATGCGGAGACCCCGCAGAGCAATAGTAGGGGTGTTATCTCCACGGAGAGCCCCGAAGCTGGGTAAGATTCGCCGGCGTGCATGTCTTCGCCTCATCCCGTTTCCAGGCACCGGCGATGTCTTACTGGCTCCCATAATGATAAGCCACCCGTTGGCATATCTCGCACCTACCACCCGACATTTGGTGCCCACTGTGGGGCCAGGTGCACCGTCGTCCGGAGACCTGTTCTGGACGGGAACCCTCTTCCTCCCCAACGAGCGTAGCCAGCCCGGCACGCCCGATGGCGCTTGCCACGACGCGCTGCAAGGCGTCGCCAGCATCTGTGCAGCGAGCAGCCCCGCTGATCTCCTCGACGAAACCCTCATCTCCGACGAGCTCGCCTCCGATGCGGGCACCGACCACCTCGCCAACCTCCTCGGCCAGCTCCATGTCTCCAGCGAGCCCGCTGTGGATCTGGAGTCGGTTGGCTCCATCGACCCGATGCCTGTCGACTCCGACACGGCCTCCTACGACACCTTCCCCACCAACGTCGCGATCTACAACGACCCGCTTCCTTGGACCGACGACCGCGATACTGACAACACCGAAGTGATGGTTGTCAGCCACGGCGGCCCCGCCGGCGAGAGCGCCCACAACGCCTCGCGCGCGGCGGCCCACGACTTGTCCACCCCCTCCCGGCTAATGCCGACGACGAAGCACTGGAGGCACGCCGCCTCGCCCTCCTTGCAGAGGGCTGGAGGCTGGCTTCCGTGAGATGCCTCACAGAGGCCTACCAGCGCGAAGCTGACCGCGCCGCCTTCGGCACGCCGGCCCCGGGCGGGCCAAGCCGGGCCGGCCTTGTCAAGCAACGTGGCGCCATCATCGCCGACACGCTGGGGGTTGACCGCCCGGTCTATGCCACTCCGCTTGAGAACTTGCGTGCCGCCCAGGCGGCCGTAGACAAGTTGGACGGCTTGGAGGCCGAAGACCTCCCCCACATGACCCGGCGCATCCAGCAGCTGATCGATGCAGCCGCGCAGCGGCACGAAGCCGACGCCCGCGCGGGAAGCCCTCCCCTGCGCCGAGATCACGGCGCAACATCCTGGACACCGACTAAGAGCAACACCCGCGCGTGGCGCGAGAAAGAGCTGGCGGCCAGCCGAAGCCGGACCCGAATCTCCATCGAGCGAGATGCGGATGGCCATCCCCGAGCCACGGAATGGCGGGGCAACCCGCCTCCGCCTCGACCCCGTGGAGAGAGATATCCCACCCCGCCGCCAGTGGCGCACCCGACTCTCAGCGGCCGACTAGGTCGTCGCGAAGGAGTCGGCGAGAACGACGCCCGCCATCGGATCGACCGCCTGGCGCGATCCCTGGTGCTGGAAGAAGAAGACGATGTCGGCCCGCCTTGTTTCGGCCCCCGCATCCGCGACGAGCCTTTCCCCAAAGGGTTCTCGCTCCCAAGAGACACGCCCAAGTACAACAACTCCGTGAAGCCGGAAGATTGGTTGATCGACTACTCCACGGCGGTCAGCATAGCCAACGGCAACTGGCGCGTTGCCATGAAGTACGTGCCCCTCCTGCTGCAAGGCACGACGCGGACCTGGCTCAACAGCCTCAAGCCTCTCAGCATCAACAGCTGGCTAGATTTCACCGAAGCTTTCATCCGCAACTTCACCAGCACCTACAAGCGGGCCCCCAAGCCCAGGCAGCTCTCCCTGTGCGTACAGGGCCCGGCCGAGTCCACTCGCGACTACCTCACGCGTTGGGCCGAGCTCCGCAATTCTTGCGAGGGGGTGCACGAGGTGCAAGCCATAGAATACTTCACAGCCGGATGCCGAGAAGGCACCCTCCTCAAGCACAAGCTCCTCTGCGACGAGCCGACTACCCTCGACGAGCTTCTGGACATAGCGGACAAGTACGCTACCGCTGACTCGTCGATGAAGACCGAGCTTCGGATAGACGCGTCCGGAAAAGTACTCAACCCGGCACCCAAGACGCCGGCTGGGGATTCCGGCCGACGCCCACACTCGAACGACCACAAGCTCAAGGGCCCCGCGTCGCCTCCCGCTAGTCGGCAGGTGGCCACAGTTGAAGACATGCCACCCGAAGGGTGGCCCGCGCCCAAGAAACCCAAGGGCGGCAGGCCGGCTTGGCAGCCGACTTTCTCCTACGAGCAAACTCTCGACGCCCCGTGCAAGTTCCACAGTGGCGCGAAGCCGTCCAATCACACAACCCGGAAGTGCCATTAGCTCACCCGAATCTCCAAAGGCGAGGGGCTCGCGCCGCCTCCGCCTGCCGGCCCGCCGCCTCCGGCCCCGCCGCCTCCGGCCGCTCGGCCCGCAGTTGGAGCTGTGCACGACGAATTCCCCAACGAGCAAGCGACCTACATCGTCTTTACGAGCCAGCCCGAAGACCGGCGCAGCAAACGCCGAGAGCACCAGGAAGTCAGCGTGGTCGCTGCCAACCCCGGCGGACACATGCATTGGTCAGAAAAGCCCATCAGCTGGAGCCGGGCCGACCATCCAGAGGTGATGCCATCTCCCGGCTCTTATGCGCTGGTCCTGGAAGCCACCCTCGCGACGGACAGACGCGCTGCCCGCTTCTCCCGCGTGCTAATAGACGGCGGGAGCAGCATCAATATCCTGTACCGTGACACCCTGGAGAAGCTAAATGTCAAGACGAAGCGGCTCATGCCTACTCGAACAGTGTTCCATGGCATCGTACCCGGCCTGTCCTGCGCCCCCATTGGCAAGATCAAGATTGACGTACTTTTTGGGGACAAGGAGCATTTCCGCCGGGAAGCGATCTGGTTTGAAGTGGTGGACCTGGAGAGCCCTTACCATGCATTGCTTGGCCGACCTGCCTTGGCCAAATTCATGGCAGTTCCCCACTATGCATACCTCAAGATGAAGATACCAAGTACCAAAGGCGTCATCACCGTAGCCGGCGATTACAAGAAGTCCTCTGAGTGCGCGGCAACCAACAGCCGGCTGGCTGAGTCCCTTGTGATTGCCGAAGAAAAGAAGATGTTGGACCGAGTCGTGGCCATAGCCGGCAAGCAGTCGACTGTGTCCCCCGACCCCAAGGAGCACGATGCTCAAGGATCCTTCCAGCCGGCCAAGGAGACGAAGAAGATACCTCTTGACCCCGAGCATCCAGAGAGGTTTGCCGTCATCGGGGCAAGCCTGAACAGCAAATAGGAAGGCAAGCTCGCCGATTTCCTCCGTGAGAATCAGGACATCTTTGCATGGTCCCCCAAGGACATGCCGGGTGTTCCGAGGAAATTCGCCGAGCACAAACTACACGCCCGAGAAGACGCAAAGCCAGTCAAACAACCCCTTCACCGACTATCGGAGGAGAAACGCAGGATTGTGGGAGAGGAGATAGCCCGGCTTCTGGCGGCCAGCTTCATTATGGAAGTTTTCTTTCCAGAGTGGCTCGCCAACCCGGTCCTTGTGCTAAAGAAGAATAACAAGTGGCGCATGTGTATAGACTACACGAGCCTCAACAAGGCTTGCCCCAAAGATCCCTTTGCCCTGCCAAGGATTGACCAAGTGATAGACTCCATGGCCGGATGCGAGCTGTTGAGTTTCTTGGATGCTTACTCAGGATATCACCAGATAAAGCTAGATCCGGACGACCGCCTGAAGACCGCCTTCATCACGCCATTTGGAGCCTTCTGCTACCTGACTATGACATTCGGCTTAAGAAATGCCGGTGCCACTTTTCAGCGTTGCATGCAGAAGTGCCTCCTCAAGCAACTCGGCAGAAATGCTCACGTCTACATGGACGACATTGTGGCGAAGACGGAGAAGCGCGACACTTTGCTGGGAGACCTCAAGGAAACGTTTGAGAACCTACGCCGGTTCCAAATCAAGCTCAACCCCGAGAAATGCGTGTTCGGAGTGCCAGCCGGCCAGCTCCTAGGCTTCCTGGTCTCCGAACGCGGCATCGAATGCAACCCGGTGAAGATCAAGGCCATCGAGAGAATGACGATCCCCACCAAGCTTCGAGACATCCAAAAGTTCACTGGATGCTTGGCCTCCTTGAACCGCTTCATCAGCCGGCTCGGAGAGAAGGCTCTCCCCCTCTACCGCCTCATGAAGAAGAGCACTCACTTCGAGTGGAACGACCAGGCCGACCAAGCTTTTCACGAGCTGAAGAAGATGCTGGCCACGCCGCCCGTCCTGGCGGCGCCGACTGAGAAAGAGCCCATGCTCCTTTACATTGCCGCAACCAGCCGGGTGGTCAGCACCGTCATCGTAGTCCAACGCCCAGAAGAAGGCCGAGCCCAGCCGGTTCAGAGGCCGGTGTATTATTTGAGCGAGGTGCTATCCGCTTCGAAGCAGAACTACCCGCACTACCAGAAGATATGTTACGGCATGTACTTCATTGCCAAGAAGCTGAAGCCCTACTTCCAAGAGCACCCCGTCACGGTCATATGCACCGCCCCGCTGGCCGAGATCATAGGCAGCCGGGACGCATTCGGCCGGGTGGCGAAATGGGCCATCGAGCTGGCCCCTTACACGAACTTCTACCAGCCCCGCACCGCCATCAAGTCCCAAGCACTGGCCGACTTCCTCGTCGACTGGGCCGAGACCCAGTACCTGCCGTCGGCTCCCGACTCCACCCATTGGCGCATGCACTTTGACGGGTCCAAGATGCGCATCGGCTTGGGAGCCGGCATCGTCCTTACCTCTCCCAAAGGCGACAAGCTCAGATACACGCTGCAAATTCACTTTGCCGCCTCCAAAAACATGGCCAAGTACGAGGCGCTCATACATGGGCTCCGGCTTGCCAAGGAACTCGGCATCCGCCGGATCCTATGTTATGGCGACTCGGACTTGGTGGTCCAACAATCATCCGGCGACTGGGACACCAAGGAAGCAAATATGGCAAGCTACCGCTTCCTGGTCCAACAACTCAGCGGATACTTTGAAGGATGCGAGTTCCTCCATGTACCGCGAGCCGACAATGAGCCAGCCGATGCCTTGGGTCGAATAGGCTCCACTCGGCAAGCAATACCAACCGGCGTCGCTCTACAACGCCTCCTCAAGCCGTCCATCAAGCCGTCTCCAGAGTCCAATTCCATCTTCGTGCCACCTGACCCCGACGCGGCCGGGTCCGGCTCGAAGAACCAAGCGGGCGACCCCGGGACTTCAGTAGTCAGCCTGGGGACTTCGGCAACCGGCTCGGGGACTGCCACACCCGGCTCGGGGACTGCAGTAGCCGGCTCGGGGACTGCAGTAGCCGGCCCAGGGACTGCACCAACACAACATCCAGTGGCCGACTCCAGCATTTCACCACCCAGCCCGCCCACCCTGGTGGCAGTAGCCACATTGGCAGTAGGAGAAGTTGCGGCTTCATCATGGGCTCAGTCCATCCTCAATTTCCTAGTAAACCAAGATCTGCCGGATGACGAAACAAAGGCAAGACAAGTCCAACGTCGAGCCGGAGCATACACAATCATCAACAAAGAACTAGTCAAGCGCAGTGTCACTGGAGTCCTCCAACAGTGCGTCGAGCAAGAGAAGGGCATTGCAATACTCAGAGACATTCACCAAGGAGAATGCGGCCATCATGCGGCCTCAAGATCACTCGTCGCCAAAGCCTTCCGCCATGGTTTCTTTTGGCCGACTGCTTTAGATGACGCCAAGGATTTAGTTAAATATTGCAAAGGGTGCCAACTTTTCAGCTCCAAGCAACACATGCCGGCTTCGGCACTCAAGACCATTCCCCTCACCTGGCCCTTTGCCGTTTGGGGACTGGACATGGTGAGCCCATTCAAGACGGCACGCGGCGGCATGACGCATTTGCTCGTCGCCGTGGACAAATTCACCAAGTGGATTGAGGCAAAGCCGATCAAGAAGCTGAATGGGCCGACTGCTGTGACATTCATCGAAGACATAACAACTTGGTATGGCGTGCCACAGAGCATCATCACCGACAATGGCACGAATTTTGCCAAAGGAGCCTTGGCACGTTTCTGCGCAGCCCAAGGTATTCGGCTGGACTTAGCGTCCGTCGCCCACCCTCAGTCAAACGGCCAGGTCGAGCGAGCCAACGGCCTCATCCTCTCCGGCATCAAGCCCCGACTGGTCGTACCTCTAGAGCGTTCAGCCGGCTGTTGGCTCGATGAGCTGACGGCTGTCCTCTGGAGTCTGCGCACTACACCAAACAAGTCAACCGGCTTCACCCCTTTCTTCCTTGTGTATGGTGCCGAGGCGGTCGTCCCAACTGACATCGAGTTCGACTCGCCTCGAGTAACCATGTACACGGAAGCGGAGGCCAAGGAAGCACGAGAAGACGGCGTCGACCTGCTGGAAGAAAGCCGGCTGTTAGCCCTCAGCCGGTCTGTCATCTACCAGCAGGGCCTGCGCCGCTACCACAGCCGGAAGGTCAAGCCAAGATCCTTCCAAGAGGGCGATCTTGTGCTCCGGCTGATCCAGCGAACAACCGGCCAGCACAAGCTCTCGGCCCCTTGGGAGGTCCCCTTTGTTATCAGCAGAGCCTTAGGCAACGACTCCTACTACCTGATCGACGCGCAGAAGCCGAAGGCACGAAAGAGAGACGACTCCGGCAAGGAGTCGGAACGACCATGGAACGCCAACCTCCTTCGAAGATTTTATAGTTGAAATGCAGTATGTATCGCACTAACTTTTTTATTAAGTACGAAACAATAGGCCCCCCGAGGAGGGCTCGGGGACTGCCATCTCTTATCTATGAATGAAAAGCATCATGCTTATGACTTTGTCATTTCATTTACTTGTTTTGTCCGGCACCGGGTTCGACTAGTCGGCCCGGGGACTGGCCGACTGGAGTTATATTAGAAATCCTACCCGCAGTCAGACAAGTAGTGTGCCGGCTCCCAAGCTTTCTCTTGCCAAAAGTCGCAGTTCGAAGAACCGGCTGTCCGACTGGCAAGAGTTAAAGGCAGGAACGGGCGCCCACACAAAAAACGGCTAGGGACTAACGGACTAATATAACACAAGCCGGTTTTTCTCCCACCGCCAAATGGCTACCAGAGTAGCCGGCCGGCCCGTTTCCATTCACTTCACTTCAATCCAAGAAAGCTCAAGTACTTGCCTCCCCAAAGAGGGAAGGCGGCAAAGGAAAAATCCTAAGGATAAAAAGCATACGCGAATGAAACCAAACATGCACATAATAATATTTACATAAAAGACCTTCGAGAGGCCAGCATTCAACATAGTTTGGATACACCCCCAGTGGGTGGAACCGCGAAAACCTAATGAAGATTGTTCAAAAGACAACAAGCAAGAAAAATAACGACGGCAGGTCAAGCCGGCGGAGTGACCAACGAGCCGGGCTGGTTGGCGGAGACGGTTGTGCCGGCTAAAGGAGCGGCCGGCTGGCGAACCTCGGTCTGGTCACCGCCTCCCGCAGAGGGAGCGCTTCCACGCGCCTCGTTGCTGGAGGCACGATCGGCCTGAGGTCGGCCGGTTGTTCCACCAGCCGGCTCGACGTCTTCGCCGTCCTCCTCTTCGTCCTCCTCGCCCTCGTCGCTGGAGGCGATCTCCTCTGCCGAGTCCTCGCCCACCGCCGGGTTCAGCCCGAACCACTCCTCCGGCTGGGCAACACCGTCATCATCGATTTTGGGTGCTAATGTCGGTGCACTCGGCGATCGTCGAAGCATGCTGGGCGATAGCCGGCCTCACCTCCTCCAGCTCCGCGTCGGCCTCCATCCGCCCAGTGCGCAGCTGGTCCAGGCTCAGCCCTGGGTACCAAGCCCGAACGAACTCCAACGCTCGCCCGGCTTCGAGGCGGGCCGCCGACGCCTTCCAAGCCTCAAAGCGACCGACTGCGACCTCCAGCCAGTCGGCAGTCCGGCTTGGGGTGCGGGGGATCGTCTCGCCGGGCCAGAGGGCAGCCAACACTTGCGCCCCGGCACGTTGGAGCCGGCGAAGCATCCGATGAGCCAGCTGCAACCGCGCCTGGACAGCCAAGAGCTGCTCCTCAAGCGTCCGGTTCGCATCCGGCGCAATGTTTGCCCCCGCCTGACGGCGCGCCTCGCGATGGGCTTCGATGCTTTGGGAGGCAAAGGCGGAGTAGCAGGGAAAGTAGTCTGCGCAAGGAAATAGGCAGCAGCACAAGTTAGAACAAGAACCAGACGCCAAGGGGCTGGAGAGGAGCGAGGAAGGCAGCTTACCGTCGATCAAGTCCTCGATGCGGCCGAAGCCCTCATCCAGCGCTCGCCGGGTCTCAGCCCAGCTCGCAGCCTCAGTCTCAAACTCCGCCTTCAGGGCAGCCTTGCTATCCTGCGCTTGCTGCAGGGCCGCCTTGTGGCTCTTCTCCTGGTCAGCCAGCTTCTTGGCCAGGCGGTCATGCTCCTGGACCAAGACAGCATACTCCGCATCCTTGGTATGAAGGGCGGCCTGCGCTTCGCCGAGCTCCTTCCTCAAGTCGGCGTTGGCCCCTGAAGACAAAGAAAAAGACAAACCAATATGGAAAAGGTCGTCAAGAAAGATCCGACCCGACTGCGCAGCAGTCGGCCCGAATCTCGGGGACTACAGCCAGTGGGTGCGCTGACGCGCCCCCACAGGAGATAGACAAAATCAAGTACTTACTTCGGCTGTCAGCCAGGTCGTCGGTCCTTCGACTCAACTCCCGAGCCTGGGATTTGAAGGCGGCAACACGGGAGTTATGATATGCCTGAAAGATTCAGACAAGAAGCAAAGATAAGGTGGTCGTCAAGAAAGATTCGACCCGACTGCGCAACAGTCGGCCCGAATCTCGGGGACTACACCCAGTGGGTGCGCTGACGCGCCCCCACGGAAGAAATCAAGAGATCAGAACGGCCAAGAACGAAGGACTCACCCGGATGGCGGCTCGCGTCGACAGGAACTCCTGGGTGAACTGCTACAGTAGGGCGGCCTGAGCTTGAAGCCGGCTCCGGACCCCTTGATCCGCCACATTCAGCTCACCAGTCCCCCTGCTGGGAGTCCACTCGGACGTGGCAGTGCTGGCCGCCTCCAGATCTTCAGCCGACTGGCCTGCGCCTGCGACTCGGTGCGACTCCGGCGGAGCAACGCCTCCCCTTGCACACCGACGCATCACCAGCTGTACCTCGAGGCCGGCTCTGTCCTCCGGCTCACCCCCGGCCGGCTGCTCTGGTGCCGCTGACGGTTGGCCGCCTTGGCCTGCTCCGGTTGGCGCTGCTGGTGGCGCTCTCCTCGCGAAGGCCACGGAGTCCTCCCTCCTCTCCATCAGCGGCGGGTCTTGGACAATTTCCTCCGCCAAGGGCAGTGGGGTGTCAGGGGCCACGGCTCGGAGGGGAATGGCGAGCAGCGGAGGCTGGTTGCGCGAACCCCCCGCCTCCTTCTCCGCGGTCATCGACTCCGCCTGGGCCTTGGCTGCCGCGCCGGCCTGCTCCTTCGCCGCCTGGGCGGCCACTTTTTCCGCCGCCTCGCGCTCCTCCCGCGCCTCACGGGCATTCCGCTCCATGGCTTCCCTGAGATCGGCGCGGGGGTCCACGCGGCGGGAGCTCGAAGACCCTCCAGCCGGCCCCACTACGGAGCCGCCCGGACCCCGCTCAAGGGAAAGCGGCGCCCTGTCCAGCAAGCGGGAAAAAGTTAAGAAGAATGTTCGAACAAGAAGAGAATGATGAAAAGCATGCGACAGGGCAATTGACGACTTACGCTGAGATCGCCTGAGGCTGCTTCACCGCCTTGCGGAAGCGGGCCGCTCTCGCAGCCGCCTCATCTCGCTTGGTCGCCGCGGTGGAGGCTTTGGACTTCTTTGGCCGACTGCCGAAGAGGCCTGAAGCGGCCCGGCGCTTCTGTGCACCGCCGCCGGCAGCCAGTGCGATGGACGAACCCGCGCCCTGATGGTCGGCCACCGGCTGGTGATGCGGGGCGACTTCAGATTCAGCATCATTCGGCCAGTCCTCGAAGCTGGCGGTAAGCCTTGAGCCCCCAGGCTCGGCGTCGTCCCCCACGACAGCATCTTCCATGGCGGCCGCCCCCAAATCCGGGTCGTCGACATCGTCCATCGTGCGGTCGGGGGCATACTGGCGTTCTATCCCCGCTGCCCCGGTCGTCGGCGGGAGAAGGGGGTTCTACTAAGAAGAACCGGCTAATCAGAAGCCGGCCATCATGAAGCCGGCTACCAACAAGAAGAAAAGGAAAACTTACCACGGGCGGAGGGTTGGCGCGAGAATACGACGCCTTGCCGTATCGCCAGTCTTCGGCGAGCTTGCAATTTGAGATGTAATTTACCATGTACGATACCTCCGCATGAGGCATCTCCCTGGTGCTCAGCCGGCTTGGGTCGAAGCGGCCGCTCATCTGGCACATCATGTGGGGCCGGCTCTGGAGAGGAGATATCCGGCGCTCCACGAAGGCGGCCACCAAGTCGGCCCCGTTCAGGCCTTCTGACTGGATCATCACCCGAAGCCGGGAGACAGCGGCGTTCCTGGCCTGAGACAGTGATCGGGACCGGAAACTCCATGAGGGCTGCCTCCCAGCCGGTGGGCCGGCTACGTAAGCCGGCAGGTTGACGTGATCTCCTTGCTCGGCGACGTTCTTCACGTAGAAGTATGATTTCTGCCAGATCTTCACCGACTGGATCAGGGGGATGGGCGGGAACGGGTTGTTCTCGCCCGCCCTCCTCATGGCGATGAAGGCCCCACAGGGGGCGGGCACGCCTGTGACGACGGTGCCGAGTTTGCTCTGGAAGAACTCTCCCCAGAGCTCCAGCATGGGGAGCAACCCCAAGAAACCTTCGCAGAGGGAGACGAAGGCCGACAACAGCATCACCGCATTGGGCGTGAGGTGATGCGGCTGAAGGTTGTAGAACTCGAGGAAGGAGCACAGAAATCCGCTCGCCAGAAGGCCGAAGCCGCGCAGGAAGTGCGAGCGGAAGACGACCCGCTCGCCCTCCTCCAGTGCCGGCGAAATCTCCGTCCCCGGCGCCAGGCGGACCCGCACGAGGTTGGCGTCGGGCAGGCGCCGGGTCTGGCAGAGGAATTCAACATGGTCCTCGTGGACGTTGGAGCCGTCCCACGAACTCGACAGTGCCATGGGAGCAAGACGATGTGGCGGCGCTGAGACGAGAGGCTGCGGCGGCGACGAGAGGAAGAAAGGAGGACGAGAGGGGGCGGAGCGAGAGAGAGCGTGCGAACCTCTGTCGCTCCCCCTCCTCCCCCTACTTATAGGCTCGCGTGGCGGAGCCGAGGAGGTGCGGCGTGGGGAAACGTGGGGATCGATCGTGCCCACTCCCCCATGTCCCGCGCTTGTTACGCCCTAATGGCGAAATAAAATCGCCATGGGAAGGCGAGCGGTCCACCTGGGCCGCAGAAGATCAGCGAGCGGGCCGAGGCCTAGGAGTGGCAGGCCCGGGCCTACGGCGGCGTCCCGTCGTGCGCGTGCGACGGCAGGGTCTCGCTGCCACGTGGCCCGCGGGAGGGCCCGCGGTCAGCATGCGGGTCGACCACTTTCCCGCCTGCAAGACGCGGGGCTCCCCGGAATCGGCGTACACCAGCGAAGCTGGCTCTTCAAGATAAGAAGCTGACCAAGCTTCTCGTCCCTTTGTCCGCCTCGAAGCTCGATCAGCTTCGGGGACTACTGTAGGAGTAAATAGCCATGGGTAGCCTAGCCGGCTTCCCCTGGCCCTTCTGAAAAAATTACGAGCCCGTCCGGCTCTCAAGAATCCAAGACGTGGGGCCGCCTTCCCCTTGCTGGCTGTCACCCAGGCCGGCTTTCGGAAGGTGGCCCGACTTTAGCCCTCGTGAAGAAAGTCATGGGAGGGCCGACTTCGAGAAGCTGGCCGCGAGAAGGCCGACTCCAAGAAGCCGGCTCCCATAAAGCGGTCGAGACCGTACCCTCAAAGTTTGCATCCACCTAGCGGCGATGAGATGGGGCGTGGCTACAGTGAAGCCTGCCACCCCCGAATCCCGGAGCACGACTGGCACAGTGCGCCGTACGGAGTGGCCATGACCCGTCCGGTGCGACACTGTTGCCATGTTGACCCTGATGTCATCCACGATGGGCTACCAGTACGGCCCACGGGCGGTGGGCCCCTTTAGGCAGAGAGACACCCGGAGGCGGCCCGGCCTCCCCCAGTCGGCCCGAGACGGGGCCGGCTCGTTTTCCCCCTCGAAGAAGACGCCCCATTAAGGAGAGAAGACGCAGTAAGTCTACAGTGATCGCCCGTAGGACGGCGACACTGTAGCCACGCTTACCTCGATGAAGCCCTCGTCATCAGGTTGAGGCAACAGTAACCAGCCACCGACAAGACCCTTGGCAGTGGGGCCTGTCTGTCGCCAAGGAGTTGGCAGCTGGCGGGGCCCACCAGCCGGCGGGCCCCAGCAGTCGGAACAGAAGCCGGCGAGCGCAGTCACAGACAGCTGGGCCCCGCGCCCAGTCGGATTACCATTGTACCCCCGGGGGGTAGGCCTATATAAACCCCCCGGGGCACCCATGCAAAGGGTTCGACCCCCTGCTAGTTCTAGACACCACACGAGGAGAAGAAGCAAGCTAGCCGTGCCCTTCTTCCTCCTCCCACCGAATAGCTCAAGGAGCATTGTGTAGCTACTTGTCCATCTAGTGATCATGCGGAGACCCCGCAGAGCAGCAGTAGGGGTGTTATCTCCACGGAGAGCCCCAAAGCTGGGTAAGATTCTGCTGGGTTTCGTAGTAATTTCAAAAAATTTCCTACGCACACGCAAGATCATGGTGATGCATAGCAACGAGAGGGGGAGAGTGTGATCTACGTACCCTTGTAGATCGACAATGGAAGCGTTAACTTGGTTGATGTAGTCGTACGTCTTCTTGGCCCGACCGATCAAGCACCGAAACTACGACACCTCCGAGTTCTAGCACACGTTCAGCTCAATGACGATCCCTGGACTCCGATCCAGCAAAGTGTCGGGGAAGAGTTCCGTCAGCACGACGGCGTGGTGACGATCTTGATGTACTACTGTCGCAGGGCTTCGCCTAAGCACCGCTACAATATTATCGAGGACTGTGGTGGAAGGGGGCACCGCACACGACTGAGAATATGATCACGTGGATCAACTTGTGTCTTTCTGCGGTGCCCCTGCCTCCGTATATAAAGGACTAGAGGGGGGAGGCTGGCCGGCCAAGGGTGGCGTGCCAGGAGAGTCCTACTCCCTCTAGGAGTAGGATCCCCCCCCAATCCTAGTTGGAATAGGACTCCTTGAGGGGGGAAAGAGAGAGAGGGGGGGGGGCGGCCACCTCGCCTAGTCCTAATAGGACTAGCGGAGGGGGAGGCGCGCGGCCACCTTGGGCTGCTCCTTTCTCCTTTCCACTAAAGCCCACTAAGGCCCATATAGCTCCCCGGGGGTTCCGGTAACCTCCCGGTACTCCGGTAAAATCCCGATTTCACCCGGAACACTTCTGATATCCAAATATAGGCTTCCAATATATCAATCTTTATGTCTCGACCATTTCGAGACTCCTCGTCATGTCCGTGATCACATACGGGACTCCGAACAACCTTCGGTACATCAAAATGCATAAACTCATAATATAACTGTCATCATAACCTTAAGCATGCGGACCCTACGGGTTCGAGAACAATGTAGACATGACCGAGACATGTCTCCGGTCAATAACCAATAGCGGGACCTGGATGCCCATATTGGCTCCTACATATTCTACGAAGATCTTTATCGGTCAGACCGCATAACAACATACGTTGTTCCCTTTGTCATTGGTATGTTACTTGCCCGAGATTCGATCGTCAGTATTCCAATACCTAGTTCAATCTCGTTACCGGCAAGTCTCTTTACTCGTTCTGTAATACATCATCCCGCAACTAACTCATTTAGTTGTAATGCTTGCAAGGCTTAAGTGATGTGTATTACCGAGAGGGCCGAGAGATACCTCTCCGACAATCGGAGTGACAAAACCTAATCTCGAAATACGCCAACCCAACATGTACCTTTGGAGACACCTGTAGTACTCCTTTATAATCACCCAGTTACGTTGTGATGTTTGATAGTACCCAAAGTGTTCCTCCGGTAAACGGGAGTTGCATAATCTCATAGTTATAGGAACATGTATAAGTCATGAAGAAAGCAATAGCAACATACTAAACGATCGGGTGCTAAGCTAATGGAATGGGTCATGTCAATCAGATCATTCTCTTAATGATGCGATCCCGTTAGTCAAATAACAACTCATTGTTCATGGTTAGGAAACATAACCATCTTTGATTAACGAGCTAGTCAAGTAGAGGCATACTAGTGACATTTTGTTTGTCTATGTATTCACACATGTATTATGTTTCCGGTTAATACAATTCTAGCATGAATAATAAACATTTATCATGATTATAAGGAAATAAATAATAACTTTATTATTGCCTCTAGGGCATATTTCCTTCAGTCTCCCACTTGCACTAGAGTCAATAATCTAGATTACACCGTAATGATTCTAACACCCATGGAGCCTTGGTGCTGATCATGTTTTGCTCGTGGAAGAGGCTTAGTCAACGGGTCTGCAACATTCAGATCCGTATGTATTTTGCAAATTTCTATGTCTCCCACCTGGACTAGATCCCGGATGGAATTGAAGCGTCTCTTGATGTGTTTGGGTCTCTTGTGAAATCTGGATTCCTTTGCCAAGGCAATTGCACTAGTGTTGTCACAAAAGATTTTCATTGGACCCGATGCACTAGGTATGACACCTAGATCGGATATGAACTCCTTCATCCAGACTCCTTTGTTCACTGCTTCCAAAGCAGATATGTACTCCGCTTCACATGTAGATCCCGCTACGACGCTTTGTTTAGAACTGCACCAACTGACAGCTCCACCGTTTAATGTAAACACGTATCTGGTTTGCGATTTAGAATCGTCCGGATCAGTGTCAAAGCTTGCATCAACGTAACCTTTTACGATGAGCTCTTTGTCACCTCCATATACGAGAAACATATCCTTAGTCCTTTTCAGGTATTTCAGGATGTTCCTGACCGCTGTCCAGTGATCCACTCCTGGATTACTTTGGTACCTCCCTGCTAGACTTATAGCAAGGCACACATCAGGTCTGGTACACAGCATTGCATACATGATAGATCCTGTCGCTGATGCATAGGGAACATCTTTCATATTCTCTCTATCTTCTGCAGTGGTCGGGCATTGAGTCTTACTCAATTTCACACCTTGTAACACAGGCAAGAATCCTTTCTTTGCTTGATCCATTTTGAACTTCTTCAAAATTTTGTCAAGGTATGTTGTTTGTGAAAGTCCAATTAAGCGTCTTGATCTATCTCTATAGATCTTTATGCCTAATATGTAAGCAGCTTCACCGAGGTATTTCATTGAAAAACTCTTATTCAAGTATCCCTTTATGCTATCCAGAAATTCTATATCATTTCCAATCAATAATATGTCATCCACATATAATATCAGAAATGCTACAGAGCTCCCACTCACTTTCTTGTAAATACAGGCTTCTCCAAAAGTCTGTATAAAACCAAATTCTTTGATCACACTATCAAAACGTTTATTCCAACTCCGAGAGGCTTGCACCAGTCCATAAATGGATCGCTGGAGTTTGCACACTTTGTTAGCTCCCTTTGGATCGACAAAACCTTCTGGTTGCATCATATACAACTCTTCTTCCAGAAATCCATTCAGGAATGCAGTTTTTGACATCCATCTGCCAAATTTCATAATCATAAAATGTGGCAATTGCTAACATGATTCGGACAGACTTAAGCATCGCTACGGGTGAGAAGGTCTCATCGTAGTCAATCCCTTGAACTTGCCGAAAACCTTTTGCGACAGGTCGAGCTTTGTAGACAGTAACATTACCGTCAGTGTCAGTCTTCTTCTTGAAAATCCATTTATTCTCAATTGCTCGCCGATCATCGGGCAAGTCAACCAAAGTCCATACTTTGTTCTCATACATGGATCCCATCTCAGATTTCATGGCTTCAAGCCACTTTGTGGAGTCTGGGCTCACCATCGCTTCTTCATAGTTCGTAGGTTCATCATGATCTAGTAGCATCACTTCCAGAACAAGATTACCGTACCACTCTGGCGCGGATCTTACTCTGCTTGAGCTACGAGGTTCAGTAGTATCTTGTTCTGAAGTTTCATGATCATCATCATTAGCTTCCTCGCTAACTGGTGTAGGTGTCGCAGAAATAGTTTTCTGTGATGTACTACTTTCCAATAAGGGAGCAGGTACAGTTACCTTGTCAAGTTCTACTTTCCTCCCACTCACTTCTTTCGAGAGAAACTCCTTCTCCAGAAAGTTTCCGAATTTAGCAACAAAAGTCTTGCCTTCGGATCTGTGATAGAAGGTGTATCCAATAGTTTCCTTTGGATATCCTAAGACACATTTCTCCGATTTGGGTTCGAGCTTATCAGGTTGAAGCTTTTTCACATAAGCATCGAAGCCCCAAACTTTCATAAACGACAACTTTGGTTTCTTGCCAAACCACAGTTCATAAGGCGTCGTCTCAACGGATTTTGATGGTGCCCTATTTAACGTGAATGCGGCCGTCTCTAGAGCGTATCCCCAAAACGATAGCGGTAAATCAGGAAGAGACATCATAGATCGCACCATATCTAGTAAAGTACGATTACGACGTTCGGACACACCATTACGCTGTGGTGTTCCGGGTGGCGTGAGTTGCGAAACTATTCCACAATTTTTCAAATGTACACCAAACTCGTAACTCAAATATTCTCCTCCACGATCAGATCGTAGAAACTTTATTTTCTTGTTACGATGATTTTCAACTTCACTCTGAAATTCTTTGAACTTTTCAAATGTTTCAGACTTGTGTTTCATTAAGTAGATATACCCATATCTGCTTAAATCATCTGTGAAGGTGAGAAAATAACGATATCCGCCACGAGCCTCAATATTCATTGGACCACATACATCTGTATGTATGATTTCCAACAAATCTGTTGCTCTCTCCATAGTACCGGAGAGCGGCGTTTTGGTCATCTTGCCCATGAGGCACGGTTCGCAAGTACCAAGTGATTCATAATCAAGTGGTTCCAAAAGTCCATCAGAATGGAGTTTCTTCATGCGCTTTACACCGATATGACCTAAACGGCAGTGCCACAAATAAGTTGCACTCTCATTATCAACTCTGCATCTTTTGGCTTCAACATTATGAATATGTGTGTTACTACTATCGAGATTCAACAAGAATAGACCACTCTTCAAGGGTGCATGACCATAAAAGATATTACTCATATAAATAGAACAACCATTATTCTCTGATTTAAATGAATAACCGTCTCGCATCAAACAAGATCCAGATATAATGTTCATGCTTAACGCTGGCACCAAATAACAATTATTTAGGTCTAATACTAATCCCGAAGGTAGATGTAGAGGTAGCGTGCCGACTGCGATCACATCGACTTTGGAACCGTTTCCCACGCGCATCGTCACCTCGTCCTTAACCAATCTTCGCTTGATCCGTAGTCCCTGTTTCGAGTTGGAAATATTAGCAACAGAACCAGTATCAAATACCCAGGTGCTACTGTGAGCATTAGTAAGGTACACATCAATAACATGTATATCACATATACCTTTGTTCACCTTGCCATCCTTCTTATCCGCCAAATACTTGGGGAAGTTCCGCTTCCAGTGACCAGTCTACTTATAGTAGAAGCACTCAGTTTCAGGCTTAGGTCCAGGCTTGGGTTTCTTCTCTTGAGTAGCAACTTGCTTGCCATTCTTTTTGAAGTTCCCCTTCTTCTTCCCTTTGCCCTTTTTCTTGAAACTAGTGGTCTTGTTGACCATAAACACTTGATGCTCCTTCTTGATTTCTACCTCCGCAGCTTTCAGCATCGCGAAGAGCTCGGGAATAGTCTTGTTCATCCCTTGCATATTATAGTTCATCACCAAGCTTTTGTAGCTTGGTGGCAGTGATTGAAGAATTCTGTCAATGACGCAATCATCTGGAAGATTAACTCCCAATTGAATCAAGTGATTATTATACCAAGACATTTTGAGTATATGCTCACTGACAGAACTGTTCTCCTCCATCTTGCAGCTATAGAACTTATTGGAGACTTCATATCTCTCAATCCGGGCATTTGCTTGAAATATTAACTTCAACTCCTGGAACATCTCATATGCTCCATGACGTTCAAAACGTCGTTGAAGTCCCGATTCTAAGCCGCAAAGCATGGCACACTGAACTATCGAGTAGTCATCAGCTTTGCTCTGCCAGACGTTCATAACATCCGGCATTGCTCCTGCAGCAGGCCTGGCACCCAGCGGTGCTTCTAGGACATAATTCTTCTATGCAGCAATGAGGATAATCCTCAAGTTACGGACCCAGTCCGTGTAATTGCTACCATCATCTTTCAACTTTGCTTTCTCAAGGAACGCATTAAAATTCAACGGAACAACAGCACGAGCCATCTATCTACAATCAAACATAAACAAGCAAGATACTAATCAGGTACTAAGTTTCATGATAAATTTCAGTTCAGTTAATCAAATTAATTAAAGAACTCCCACTTAGATAGACATCCCTCTAATCCTCTAAGTGATTACGTGATCCAAATCAACTAAACCATAACCGGTCATCATGTGAGATGGAGTAGTTTTCAATGGTGAACATCGTTATGTTGATCATATCTACTATATGATTCACGCTCGACCTTTCAGTCTCCGTGTTCCGAGGCCATATCTGTATATGCTTGGCTCGTCAAGTATAACCTGAGTATTCCGCGTGTGCAACTGTTTTGCACCCGTTGTATTTGAACATAGAACCTATCATACCCGATCATCACGTGGTGTCTCAGCACGAAGAACTTTCGCAACGGTGCATACTCAGGGAGAACACTTCTTGATAATTTAGTGAGAGATTATCTTATAATGCTACCGTCAATCAAAGCAAGATAAGATGCATAAAAGGATAAACATCACATGCAATCAATATAAGTGATATGATATGGCCATCATCATCTTGTGCTTGTGATCTCCATCTCCGAAGCACCGTCGTGATCACCATCGTCACCGGCGTGACACCTTGATCTCCATCGTAGCATCGTTGTCGTCTCGCCAAGCTTGTGCTTCTACGACTATCGCTACCGTTTAGTGATAAAAGTAAAGCATTACATCACGATTGCATTGCATACAATAAAACGACAACCATAAGTCTCCTGCCAGTTGCCGATAACTTAGTTACAAAACATGATCATCTCATACAATAAAATTCAGCATCATGTCTTGACCATATCACATCACAACATGCCCTGCAAAAACAAGTTAGACGTCCTCTACTTTGTTGTTGCAAGTTTTACGTGGCTGCTACGGGCTTAAGTAAGAACCAATCTCACCTACGCATCAAAACCACAACGATAGTTTGTCAATTTGACTCCATTTTAACCTTCGCAAGGACCGGGCGTAGCCACACTCGGTTCAACTAAAGTTGGAGAGACAATCGCCCGCAAGCCACCTATGTGCAAAGCACGTCGGGGGAGCCGGTCTCACGTAAGCGTATGTGTAATGTTGGTCCGGGTCGTCTCATCCAACAATGCCGCCGAACCAAAGTATGACATGCTGGTAGGCAGTATGACTTATATCGCCCACAACTCACTTGTGTTCTACTCGTGCATATAACATCAACATAAATAACCTAGGCTCGAATGCCACTGTTGGGTTTCGTAGTAATTTCAAAAAAATTCCTACGCACACGCAAGATCATGGTGATGCATAGCAACGAGAGGGGGAGAGTGTGATCTACGTACCCTTGTACATCGACAACGGAATCGTTAACTTGGTTGATGTAGTCGTACGTCTTCACGGCCCGACTGATCAAGCACCGAAACTACGGCACCTCCGAGTTCTAGCACACGTTCAGCTCGATGACGATCCCCGGACTCCGATCCAGCAAAGTTTCGGGGAAGAGTTCCGTCAGCACGACGGCGTGGTGACGATCTTGATGTACTACTGTCGCAGGGCTTCACCTAAGCACCGCTACAATATTATCGAGGACTATGGTGGAAGGGGGCACCGCACACGGCTAAGAATATGATCACGTGGATCAACTTGTGTCTTTCTGGGGTGCCCCTGCCTCCGTATATAAAGGACTAGAGGGGGGAGGCTGGCCGGCCAAGGGTGGCGCGCCAGGAGAGTCCTACTCCCTCTGGCAGTAGGATTCCCCCCCAATCCTAGTTGGAATAGGACTCCTTGAGGGGGGAAAGAGAGAGAGGGGGGCCGGCCACCTCTCCTAGTCCTAATAGGACTAGGGGAGGGGGGAGGCGCGCGGCCACCTTGGGCTGCTCCTTTCTCCTTTCCACTAAAGCCCACTAAGGCCCATATAGCTCCCGGGGGGTTCCGGTAACCTCCCGGTACTCCGGTAAAATCCCGATTTCACCCGGAACACTTCCGATATCCAAATATAGGCTTCCAATATATCAATCTTTATGTCTCGACCATTTCGAGACTCCTCATCATGTCCGTGATCACATACGGGACTCCGAACAACCTTCGGTACATCAAAATGCATAAACTCATAATATAACTGTCATCGTAACCTTAAGCGTGCGGACCCTACGGGTTCGAGAACAATGTAGACATGACCGAGACACATCTCCGGTCAATAACCAATAGCGGGACCTGGATGCCCATATTGGCTCCTACATATTCTACGAAGATCTTTATCGGTCAGACCGCATAACAACATACGTTGTTCCCTTTGTCATCGGTATGTTACTTGCCCGAGATTCGATCGTCGGTATTCCAATACCTAGTTCAATCTCGTTACCGGCAAGTCTCTTTACTCGTTTTGTAATACATCATCCCGCAACTAACTCATTTAGTTGTAATGCTTGCAAGGCTTAAGTGATGTGTATTACCGAGAGGGCCCAGAGATACCTCTCCGACAATCGGAGTGACAAAACCTAGTCTCGAAATACGCCAACCCAACATGTACCTTTGGAGACACCTGTAGTACTCCTTTATAATCACCCAGTTACGTTGTGACGTTTGGTAGTACCCAAAGTGTTCCTCCGGTAAACGGGAGTTGCATAATCTCATAGTTATAGGAACATGTATAAGTCATGAAGAAAGCAATAGCAACATACTAAACGATCGGGTGCTAAGCTAATGGAATGGGTCATGTCAATCAGATCATTCTCTTAATGATGTGATCCCGTTAGTCAAATAACAACTCATTGTTCATGGTTAGGAAACATAACCATCTTTGATTAATGAGCTAGTCAAGTAGAGGCATACTAGTGACATTTTGTTTGTCTATGTATTCACACATGTATTATGTTTCCGGTTAATACAATTCTAGCATGAATAATAAACATTTATCATGATTATAAGGAAATAAATAATAACTTTATTATTGCCTCTAGGGCATATTTCCTTCACATTCGCCGGTGTGCATGTCTTCGCATCATCCCGTTTCCAGGCACCGGCGATGTCTTATTGGCTCCCACAATGATAAGCCACCCGTTGGCATATGTCGCACCTACCACCCGACAGAGAGACTTTGTTGCTAGGAAGCACAGTAAAGAAAGAGAACCATGGGTTCAGAAACCCATGCCTTTTCCTCCTAAATCATCCAAGAAAAAGGATGATGAGGATTTTGAGCGTTTTGCTAAAATGATTAGACCTATCTTTTTGCGTATGCGTTTGACTGATATGCTTAAAATGAATCCTTATGCTAAGTACATGACAGATATTGTTACAAATAAAAGAAAGATACCGGAAGCTGAAATTTCCATCATGCTTGCTAATTACACTTTTAAGGGTGGAATAGCAAAGAAACTTGGAGATCCAGGAGTACCAACTATACCATGCTCCATTAAAAGAAACTATGTTAAAACTACCTTATGTGATCTCGGAGCCGGTGTTAGTGGTATGCCTCTCTCTTTATATCGTAGACTTGATTTGAATAAGTTGACACCTACTGAAATATCTTTGCAAATGGCTGATAAATCAACTGCTATACATGTCGGTATTTGCGAGGATGTGCCTGTTGTGGTTGCAAACGTTACTATTTTCACGGACTTTGTTATTCTTGATATTCCCGAGGACGATAGTATGTCTATTATTCTTGGTAGACCCTTTTTGAATACTGCAGGGGATGTTATTGATTGCAACAAAGGCAATGCCACTTTTCATGTTAATGGTAATGAGCATACGTTACACTTTCCGAGGAAACAACCTCAAGTCCACAGTATCAATTCTATTGGAAAAATTCCAACGATTGGAGGTTTTGAATTCCCTCTTCCTACTGTCATGAAGAAATATGATATTCTTATTGTTGGGGATGTGCATATCCTTGTTGAGGTAACTTAGTGTTATTCGAAAAATCTCCGGTTTCATGTTATTCGGAAAGAGTTTGTTAACAAGACTTGATCAACCTTGTTAGTGGATTCCTTTTGATGAGCACGAGATGGATGAAGTTAGAAAGCACAACTCTCTGTACCCTCCTTTTACTTTCTGTTATTTAGATTAAATAAAGCAAAAATAGTATTTTTTGTCTGTTTTCTAAATTACCCTTGCAATAAAAATACTCCAAAAATAAAAGTTCTCCAAATGCCCTGAAAATTTTATATGATTTTTCTAGAATATTTAAGAATTATTGGCTCTGAGAACACATCTGGGGGCCACTCCACCTGGCCATGATGGTCCAAGACGCGCCCACCCCCCTGGGGTGCGCCCCTTGCCTCGTGGACCCCACATGGGCCCCTCCACTTATTCTTGAACCCACACACTTCGTCTTCCTCTAGAAAAAATCATCCACCATCTCAAACCCAAGTTCTAGCTCATCTTGCTGCCATTTTCGATCTCCTTGCTCAAAGCTCCATTCACAAAACTGCTTTGGGGGATTGTTCTTCGATATGTGACTCCTCCAATGGTCCAATTAGTTTTTGTTCTAGTGCTTTATTTATTGCAAATTTTTGCTTCTTAGGTGACCTTGTTCTTGAGCTTGCATGTCAAGTTTGTGTGGTCAAAAGTAGTTTTAATGCATGATATGGCCTCTAGGCACCTGTGGGAGTAGTTGCTATCAATCTTGTTGAGTTTGATTCACTTTTATTTCGAGTCACTAAAAATTTCAGAAATTTTTCAGAGGAAATGATGAAGAGATTGTTGAGGGGCTCATCTAGTCGAAGCTTAAAGGATAAGCAAAGTGAAGAGAATAAGAAGCCCAAATATAATCTCCCTCGCACTACGGAGGTTCGGCCGTGCGAATGGCCTTGTGATGAGTTCTTGAGAGCAGCCGGGATTTATGAAGACTTTTATTATTTGGCTGAGAATGCAGGCCTCATCGACTTCCTTTGCGACCAGCGCGAACAGTATCTCCTGCTCACTAATATTTTCGTGCAAATTTTTTTACTTTCATGCTAAGAAATCGCCACCTTCAGTGGAATTTCACTTATATGATGAGGTTAAGGAGATGTCACTATATGATTTTGTCGGGTCTGTAAGATACCCTTTGCAGGCAGCATAGAGGAACCACATCGTAATGATGTGGAGGGGTTTATTGATATGATTGCTGTAGGGGAAACGAGGAAAGTTTCTGATGCAAGAATTACTAGCATACCTTTTTCTGTTCTACGTTACTTGGCAACATTTGCTAGTAGATGCTTAATTGGTCGCGGGAACAGTGGAAATCTCAGTGCCACTGATATTGTTATTTTACGCCATGCTTTGTTTCGTGATACCACTTTCAGTTTAGGCGCTATTGTTGCTAAACGATTAAATGTGAACCGTACAAAGGGTCCATCTTCATAGGCATCTTTGCTTTGCGCCTTGCTGCACACTTTAGGATACCTATTAGGCATTATGAGAAAGAGTAAAAGTTCTTGCCTCCTATTTTTCTAGATTATAATAGTATGGTAGCACATGATTTTATTGTTAAGGATACGAAGAAGATGCTTAAGTATAGGTTGATATTTGATAAAAACTATTATGAGATTATTACCTTGCCTGCTCCCTCCTTGTTTAACATATTTTCAGGCACGTACCTCATGTTGCCGGAGGCCGTTCATGCATACTTGAGCCTGACATCAGCTCCAGAGCCTGAGCCGGAGCCACCCCTAGACCCTTATCGGTAGTCTGTTTATCAGTGGGATCCAGAGGAGATCGGCAACTAGTGGCACCTAGAGGACACTCCTCCGTACACTGGAGAGGGCAACTTTGAGCCGTGGCCCTAGACCAACTTAGGCCAAAAGCCTAAGCTTGGGGGAGTATGTATTTCTCACCGACATTACATTCATGTTCACACACTCATTCCAGTTGTCGGTGCTCATACTTTTTCATTGTACTATCCATGCTAGTTTACTTTCTTTTTTAAGCCTTCTTCTTGTGTGTTTGAAAAACCTTAATAAAAACCAAAAAAATTAGTTATAGCTTTTAGCTAGTTTACTTTCCATGCTTGTAGTAGTAGTAATTAAAATAAAACCAAAAATATTTCTCGTTCTTCTTTTGCTTGTTGGGAGCTTTCCCATGTAAATAGTTTTGTTTATTTTATTTTCTTTGGGGGTCAAGAGGAGAAAACCATGCTGAAAATGTTGAGTGGCTCTCATATGCATTATTGTTGATCTAACAAAGAGCCCATATTACCTTGTCTTCTCCCTTGTATTGAATGCTTGCAGATTCCAGCTTAGTCCAATGCACATGCACTATTATTTTTATCCACACCGTTCGGTCGTGCAAGTGAAAGGCAATAATGACGATATATGATGAACTGATTGAGATGAGAAAAGCTGGTATGAACTCGACCTATCTTGTTTTTGTAAATATGATTAGTTCATCGTTCCCGATTCAGCCTATTATGAATGAAACATGTTTGCAATTACAATTAGAGATTATAGTAGCTCATGCCATGCTTAATTAGCTAGGAGTTTGTAATGGTTTACCTTGCGTGCCAACATGCTATTAAAAGGGTTGTGATGTGGTATGATAGGGTGGTATCCTCCTTTAAACGATTCGAGTGGCTTGACTTGGCACATGTTCACACATGTAGTTGAAACAAAATCAACATAGCCTCCACGATATTTATGTTCATGGTGAATTATATCCTACTCATGCTTGCACTCAGTGTTGATTAATTTTAGTGCATGTTCATGACTGTTGTCGCTCTCTAGCTGGTCGCTTCCCAGTCTCTTTCTAGCCTTCACTTATACTAAACGGGAATACTTCTTGTGCATCCACTTCCATAAACCCCAAAAGTTATTCCATATGAATCCACCATACCTTCCTATATGCGGCATCTACCTGCCGTTCCAAGTAATTTTGTATGTGCCAAACTCTAAACCTTTAAATGAAATTATGTTTTGTATGCTCGAATAGCTCATGTATCAACTAGGGCTGTCTATATCTTCCATGCTAGGTGGATTATTCTCACAAGGAGTGGACTCCGCTCCTCATTCACGAGAAAATGGTTGGTAACCGGGTTGCCCAGTCCCATGCTTAAATTAAAATAATTGCAAACAAAACTCCCCTAGGATTGTTGTTAGTTGGAGGCACCCATTGTTTCGGACAAGCCATGGATTGATGTTTGTTGGTGGTAGGGGGAGTATAAACTTTACCATTCTTCTTGGGAACCGCCTATAATGTGTGTAGCATGGAAGATATCGAGATCTCTCGGTTGTTATGTTGGCAATGAAAGTACACCACTCAAAATATTATTCATTTCTATTTCAATATCGAGCTCTGGCACCTCTACAAATCCCCGCTTCCCTCTGAGAAGGGCCTATCTATTTACTTTTATGTTGAGTCATCATCCTCTTATTAAAAAGCACCAGTTGGAGAGCACCGCTGTCATTTGCATGTATTACTATTAGTTTACATTGAGTATGACTAGATCTCTTTTACCCTGAATTACAATGTTTAGTCAATCCTTGATCTTCAGAGGTGCTATGCATTTATGTTTTGCGGTCTCAAAAAGGGCTAGCGAAATACCATCTTGTTATATCATATTATGATTGTTTTGAGAAAGTGCTGTCATCCGAGATTTACCATTATTGCTCGCAAGTTGATTATGCCATTGATATGAGTAAACATAAGACCTAAATGTTATTGTGAATATGGTTAGTTCATAATCTTTGCTGAAAACTTGAATGCTGGCTTTACATATTTACAACAACAAGATCAAACAGAGTTTGTAAAAGTTTTTCTTTATCACTTTCAGTTTGTCAACTGAATTGCTTGAGGACAAGCAAAGGTTTAAGCTTGGGGGAGTTGATACGTCTCCATCGTATCTACTTTTCCAAACACTTTTGACCTTGTTTTGGACTCTAACTTGCATGATTTGAAGGGAACTAACCCGGACTGACGTTGTTTTCAGTAGAATTGCCATGGTGTTATTTTTGTGCAGAAATAAAAGTTCTCGGAATGACCTGAAACTTCACGGAGAATATTTTTGGAATATATAAAAATACTGACGAAAGAATCAACACCAGGGGACCCACATCATGTCCACGATGGTGGGGGGTGCGCCCCCCTGTCTCGTGGGCCCCCTGAGGCTTCACCGACCTCAACTCCGACTCTATATATTCACGTTTGGGGAGAAAAAAAATCAAGGAGAAGGATTCATTGTGTTTTACGATACGGAGCCGCCGCCAAGCCCTAATCTCTCTCGGGAGGGCGGATGTGGAGTTCGTCCGTGGCTCCGGAGAGGGGAATCCATCACCATCGTCATCATCAACCTTCCTCCATCACCAATTTCATGATGCACACCACCGTCCATGAGTAATTCCATCGTAGGCTTGCTGGACGGTGATGGGTTGGATGAGATTTATCATGTAATCGAGTTAGTTTTGTTAGGGTTTGATCCCTAGTATCCATTATGTTCTGAGATTGATGTTGCTATGACTTTGCTATGCTTAATGCTTGTCACTAGGGCCCGAGTGCCATGATTTCAGATCTGAACCTATTATGTTTCCATGAATATATGTGAGTTGTCGATCCTATCTTGCAAATCAATAGTCACCTACTATGTGTTATGATCCGGTAACCCCAAAGTGACAATAATCGGGACCACTCCCGGTGATGACTATAGTTTGAGGAGTTCATGTATTCACTAAGTGTTAATGCTTTGTTCCGGTACTCTATTAAAAGGAGGCCTTAATATCCCTTAGTTTCCGATAGTACCCCGCAGCCGCGGGAGGGTAGGACAAAAGATGTCATGCAAGTTCTTTTCCATAAGCACGTACGAACATATTCAGAATACATGCCTACATTACATTGATGAACTAGAGCTAGTTCTGTGTCACCCTATGTTATAACTGTTGCATGAGGAATCACATCCGACATAATTATCCATCACTGATCCAATGCCTATGAGCTTTTCACATATTGATCTTTGCTTAGTTACTTTTCCGTTGCTACTGTTACAATCACTACAAAACCAATACTATTACTTTTGCCACCGTTACTACTGCTTCCATATTACTTTGCTACTAAATACTTTGCTGCAGATATTAAGTCTTTCATGTGCGGTTGAATTGACAACTCAACTGTTAATTGTAGGATCGAAGTATGTCTAGAGGAGGGTGATTAGACTACTTGACCAATTAAAAACTTAACCTTTTCCCAATTTTAGTTCTTGGCAGATTTTAGCTATTTTAGGACAAGTCAAGCAATCATCACACAATTCAAGCAAGCATGCAAAGAGTTTATGGGCAGCGGAAAGTAAAGCATGCAACTTGCAAGAGTATAAAGGGAAGGGTTTGGAGAAGTCAAACGCTATTGGAGACACGGATGTTTTAACCGTGGTTCGGATAGGTGGTGCTATCCTACATCCACGTTGATGGAGACTTCAACCCACGAAGGGTAACGGTTGCGCGAGTCCACACAGGGCTCCACCCAAGGGCAATGGTTGCGCGAGTCCACGAAGGGCTCCACCCACGAAGGGTCCACGAAGAAGCAACCACCCACAAAGGGTCCACGAAGAAGCAACCTTGTCTATCCCACCATGGCCATCGCCCACGAAGGACTTGCCTCACTAGCGGTAGATCTTCACGAAGTAGGCGATCTCCTTGCCCTTACAAACTCCTTGGTTCAACTCCACAATCTTGTCGGAGGCTCCCAAGTGACACCTAGCCAATCTAGGAGACACCACTCTCCAAGAAGTAACAAATGGTGTGTAGGTAATGAACTCCTTGCTCTTGTGCTTCAAATGATAGTCTCCCCAACACTCAACTCTCTCTCATAGGATTTGGATTTGGTGGAAAGAAGATTTGAGTGGAAAGCAACTTGGGAAGGCTAGAGATCAAGATTCATATGGTAGGAATGGAATGTCTTGGTCTCAACACATGAGTAGGTGGTTCTCTCTCAGAACATATGAGTTGGAATGGTGTGTGTGTTCTGATGGCTCTCTCACTTAATGAGAAAGAGGTGGAGGGGTATATATAGCCTCCACACAAAATCCAACCGTTACACACAATTTACCAATCTCGGTGGGACCGAATCAGAAAACTCGGTCAGACCGAAATAGTAAACCTAGTGACCGTTAGGAATTTCGGTGGGACTGACATGCAACTCGGTAGGACCGATTCGGTTAGGGTTTGGGCATAACGTAATCTCAGTGAGACCGATTACACAAACTCGGTGAGACCGAATTTGGTAATTAGCTAACCGGAGAGTTGGTCAGGCAAACTCGGTGGGACCGATTTGCTCTTTCGGTGAGACCGAGTGGAACTCGGTGAGACCGAAAAGTTACAAAGGGGAAACACTGAGTTTACATTGCAATCTCGGTGGGACCGATTTGCTCTTTCGGTGGGACCGAAAAGTTACGAAAGGGAAACAGAGAGTTTGCAACCCCATCTCGGTGGAACCGAGATCCTTATCGGTAGAACCGAATTGCTAGGGTTTGGCAGTGGCTAATGACAAGTGAAACTCGGTGGCGCCGGATAGGAAGAATCGGTAGGACCGAGTTTGGCTTAGAGTTTAGGTCATATGTGGATATGGGAAAGTAGTTGAGGGTTTTTGGAGCATATCACTAAGCACATGAAGCAAGAGGCTCATTAAGCAACACATCATCCCTCCTTAATAGTATTGGCTTTTCCTATGGACTCAATGTGATCTTGGATCACTAAAATATAAAGTGAAGAGTCTTGAGCTTTTGAGCTTGAGCCAATCCATTATTCTTAGCATTTTGAGGGTTCCACTTTCACATCCATGCCATGCCAATCATTGAGCTTTCCTGAAATAATTATCTTGGAATAGTATTAGCTCAATGAGCTATATGTTGTTATGAATTACCAAAACCACCTAGGGATAGTTGCACTTTCAATCTCCCCCTTTTTGTTAATTGATGACAACATATAGATCAAAGCTTCGACAAAAGATAATAAGCATGGAATATATCGTCGCTTTGAGAAGTATGTGATAAGTAAGAGCTCCCCCTAAATTTGTGCATATTTAAAATTTGCTTTGGACTGCAAATGCACAAAGAGTTAGAGTCATGGGTTACTCTTCCATGTCACATACATCTTGGTGGAGCGCTCAAAATGATGAGATTGAAATGCATGCACTCATCACCAAGAATAGTGAATGATCACAAACGATAGATAGAATGGTAATATTTAAGCAAGCATTAAGCGAACATTAAGTGTAGCTTATGATCAAACACATGATCATCGATGTCTCACAAGCATAAGGACGTAGTATCTCACACACAAGTAAACAAGGTTCGAAAAACCACCAAATAAAGCAAGAGAGAAAAGCAACACTCTCTCTCTCTCTCTCTCGTAGCCTATGATCTATTCATCTTCTCCCCCTTTGGCAACAAGTTACCAAAAAGTTCCTAGAAAATGCATAGCACTAGATCGACGCTCAGGCTTGATCTTCAGGTGGTGGTGGAGTCCGGAGCACTCCAAGGATAAAACCTTCGGTAGACATTGTCGGAGTCGAGGCTGAAGTGGATGCTGGAGCTGGTGGAATGGAGGCTGTGGCTGGTGCAGATGTTGTAGCTCTGGTGTCAGCAACTGGCAGTGCAGACGACCTCGGACCTCGTGGCACCCTCGCAAAAGCATGAGTCGTGGTCCTGCCTCTCCTCTCATTCATGTCGTCCTGGAGCTGCTCCACGGCAGTCTGTATCTCTGTCACCTTGCTGTCCAAGTCATAGAATCTTTGTTCCATGATCCTCTCTAAGCTCGCCTGGTTCTGAGTCAGGGTGGCTATACTCTGCTCAATCCGCAGGGTGGACACAATCAAGTAACTGAGCTGCTCTTGTTTGGTTTTCAGGAAGTAATCAGATGCCTCCGCTTGAGTACGCATCCTGGCAGCTTTCTCCTTCTTTGCCTTCTCCTTCTGAGCTTCTGCATGGGCAGATGATGGTTCATTCTCTGTCATCACAACTTCATTATTCTCGAAATCTGGACGGATGGGCAGGTGTTCCTTATCCAACAAATATACGCCCATGCCCATCTTGGAGTTGATGAGCTCCTGAATCTGAGGGGCATATCCACAGCTCCTCTTCTGATCTGCCGCAGTCCTTTTGATCGTTTCCACTATGAGGCTCATAACTTTGAATTTTTGAGGCACGTCAAAAACATGAAGCAAATTGATCGCGTGACCTCTAATCATCTTGTGATCTCCAGACTTGGGCAGAAGGGTGTGCCTAAGGATCCAGTTGATCGTAGGCAATCCTGAGAGCAGATAATGCACTGAGCCAAACTTGAACGTGTCAAGTGCTTCATTCGGAATCTCCTTGTACATGTTGGACATGGAGTTGTGGTCCATCTTTTTCTTGGCATAAATGTCCAAGTCATCTGCTTGCTCCTCTGGGGCATTGATTAGCTTCGCCCATTCCTCAACAGTAGAGTTGTACCTTGTACCTTCTGACATCCATGTGATCCTACCATCCGGATAAAAGTGTGTTGTGGAGTAGAATTGCATGATCAATTCCTCATTCCACTTTGTGAGCTTCTGCCCAACAAAGTCCTCTACTCCACACGCCTTGAAGCTGTCCTGAACTCCTGGGTAGTACTCTTCATTGTCCTTGATATAGGTCCAGTCGACCCATCTTATGTCACATACGATTGGCTTCTTGTCAAGTAGCACTGTCTCATAGAAATCTTGCTGCTCCTTGGTATGAAATCTGTAGTCCACTGCAGTCCTTCTCCTAGAAGCATATGGATCTGCTTCTCTCCACTTCCTGAGCCCTGAGTCTCTCCTGAGCTTCATATCCTCAGCCACAGGATGAGCATCGTTGTGGTCTGGGATCTTGGGCTTGAGCTTCCGAAGGACACTCTCTTCCTCATCCTCAGCAACAGTCTCAGGCACCGGGGCCTTGTTCTTCTCAGCTGTAGGAATGCTCCGTGTGTTCCTCTTTGGTGCACTCTTAGGCTTAGATGCAGCCTTAGGTGCTTCCTTGGGCTTGGATGCAGCTCCCCTGACCTTATGGCATCTCCCATAAGTTTGGCTGCCTTGGGCGCTGGTGCAGCTGCCTCTTCTTCCTCCTCCTCTTCTACCATGATGGAGGCTTTCCCAAGCATTCTGGCTACAGTCTTCTTCACTCTTTCTTTCCTCTTCTTGCCCTCAGCTGCAACGGGCTCAATGGGAGCAGGCTTCTCAGCTGAGGCTCTAGCCTTTGACATGGGTTGCCTGCCTGCTGGCCTCTTGATTTTCAGGCCTAGCTTTGAGCCTTGAGCTGGCTCAACTCTCTTGGAGGTGGCCTCTTCCTCTGTCGTATAGTCCTCATCTTCAGAATCTGAGGTTTTCTTCTTCCTTTGTCTCGTGGCAGCTTTTGGCAAATTGCTAGGAGTGCTCCTGCTGCCTTCAACTGAGGAACTTGAGGGGCTAGTGCCCTCACTCAACTGCACTTGCTACTCTGACAAGTTTTGGCTGTCACTCTGGTCTGACATGTTGCAAGCTGACTGCTGAGCCTATGAATAGATTATAGAGGAGATAGAGTGGATGAGCATCACAAAATGCAGAGATTTTTGCAAAAAGAATTATCCAAAAACTTAGTTTTAGTTTCCCACTGAAATCATCTCGGATCTACCGATTTTCAAACTCAGTGATACCGAAGCAGTTTTGGAACCTAAACTAGTGAACTCGGTAGGACCGAGTCACAGTTCGGTGGCACCGAGACTGCTAGGGTTTCACTGAGTTCAAAAATCGGTCACACCGATAAGTAATTCTCGGTCAGACCGAGTCTCACTTGTGCAATGGCATAAGCCAAATCGGTGGGACCGAGTTTTTCAACTCGGTGGGTCCGAGATGGTTTCGGCGTCAACCTAAACCTAGAATTTTCGAATCAAACCTAATCTATGAGCGTTTTGACTGGATAGAAGTTTATCAAACGTGGCCAGAAACAATATGATCACAATGTGCTAGGAATCAGATTGAGGAATAGCACAACGATCAAGTCCATACCCTAGTTCGGCGTGGACTTGCTACGGCGGCAACGGCTGGGCAGAAATCCCGTTGACGGCGACCGAGACCAGCGACTGGAGGCTGCTGGCGGCGAGAAGACGATCCGGAGACCTCAAGGGCAGAGCAGGCTATTGCGCGGGCGAAGGGGTTCGGAGAAATTTCCAAATTTTGCCCGTGACTATATATAGCCCGACCCTGTCGGTGTGACCGAGTTGAACAACTCGGTGGCACCGAGATTCATAACTGCGTGCAGTTACTGAAACTCGGTGAGACCGAAAGGTTCAAATCGGTTGCACCGAGATTGAAAACTTAGATCAACTTAATGATCTCAGTAGGACCGAAAGTGGAGTATCAGTCAGACCGAGAATCATAAAGAGGTTTTGGAAGTTTAAGTCTATGACGAATCGGGGACTCCGAGCGCTCCTCACACAGAGTGGTTCGAATCTGACTTGATCAAATTTTGTGATGCAGCATGAATAGAGTTTGAGACGAGAAAAGCATAGATAGCTAGAGGAGGTTCTTAGGCATTCTTGTCCATCCACTTGGCAAAAGAAGATAAAGTCGAACAATCAAAGCAACAAGTGGATGTCCTCGAATGAGTAAAATATGCAATCAGCATGCTCACACAATAAGATAGCAAATGGAATATGTGGCAAAGCATGCACAACCAATTCTAGCATCTATCAAGCAATTTGCGATGGCTGGGTCATCTATATATGAGTATGTTGACTTAGGAGTCAAGTGAGAACACTTGATCGTAGGTCATACTCATCGTTTAAGCTCAAGTGGGGTTACCACTTTTACATAAAGCATTGTTTTGTTCACATCTTTAGAGTTGCTTTAGCTCAGTCTTAGAGTAAAGCTCCCCCTAGATGTGATATCCCCCCTAAGAGGGATGAACTAACCTTGGGTTTTGCCGATGATGACTTCATGTAGACATTGAAGATGTGGATGCTCAATGTTGATGTAGATCTCTTGGAGCTATCCATTTGAGTGAATTGAACTTTCAATACCTACATGGGTTAGTCCCACAAGGAACAAACAAGGATATCCATAGACATAGAGTGATGCACACAAAATATGATGTCCATGAAAACTTTTAGGTTACCTTGTCCCTTGTCTTACCAACAAGAGGGTTTGTGACTCCTTGAACTAGTGCAAGATGTGGAAGTTGATTGCACTTGTTCTTTTCAAAATGATAAGAGTGAAGTATGTTGGCGGAGTCACCCTCAAGAACTTTCTAGTTCTTCTTCTTTTGGATCCACATCATCTTGATGGGAATCCTTGGAGTTGTAGTCGTACTTGATGAAGTGGAGCTTGAAGTAGTCTTGGGAATCCACTTGACTAAGGTCTTAGGAGCTTCTTCAAATGCATCAATTTCCTCTTGAAGCTTGTTCTTGCCTTTTTGCTCGTAGTCTTGTGGTGGAAGATCATCTTGAGCTTGTGTCCCCTTGAAAAACTTCTCTTGTTGAGGGACAAACTTTGTCTTGGGGTATTGATCTTCTTCCCATTCAACTCCATTGGCATTGAACTTTCGTTCAAAACCAATACCTTGATTCTTCCGGTGCATTCCTTGCTTGCGCACAATTTCCTCGAATTGCTTACTCCCGGCAAGGCTTTTGTACACTCCTTTCTCTATAATTCCCTTCAATAAGCTATTTTCTTGCTCAAGTGTAACTTGGCTAAGAGAATCATTAGTGGAATCAAGAGAACTACTAGAAGCAACAATATTGGATTTAGCATGATCATTGTTACTACTAGCGGAAGAATCTTTCTTGTTAGATTTGACTTGAGGCATGTAAGTGGATAAGAGTAAACGCTTGACAATGTAAGAAGAACTTTTCTTGCAGAGATCATCATTGATTGCCTTTAAGAACTCATGCTCTTGCTCAAGATTGAGTTTTTCAAAGTGTAGCTTCTCATGAGCTCTTAAAAGTTCTCGATGATCTTCGAAGATAGTGTCATGAGCTAACTTAAGAGTTTTTAGTTCTTTAGTTAGAGCCTCAATCTTCTCCTTATCATTGTCATTCGTTTTATCTTGTTTAGCATGATTAATTGGTCTTTCATCATAGTATTCATCACTAGAGTTGTCACCAAGCAAATCATCACCTAACAAGTCATCTTCATCACTATCGAAATCAACATACTCGGGGTGTGTTACCTTAGGACCTTTGGCCATGAAGCATCTTCCAATTCCTTCATTTGGTGAGTCAAATATGTTGTAGGAGTTGGTTGACACAAGTGCTAGACCGGCAACACCTTCATCTTGAGTATCTTCGGAGTCGGAGTGATAACTTCTCTCGGAGTGGCTGTCGGAGTCGGAGTCGGATACCCATTCACCAACATGATCTTGATGTCTTCGTCTTGTGTAGCTCCTTGATGATTTTTCCTTCCTTTCCGAATCCTTGCTTCTCCGTGAGTATCTTCATTTTTTCTTGTAGGGAGTCGTACACTCGTTGGAATAGTGTCTGGGTCTTCCACAATTGTAATAGTTTCTCTCTCGACTAGAAGATCTTTTGTCATTGTAGGACCTTGACTTGGAGCTTCTATCTTTGCTTCTACTCTTGTAGAACTTGTTGAAGTTCTTCACCATTAAGCTCAATTCTTCATTGAAGTCTTGTTTCTCACTTGATGATGTAGGGGCTTCACATGAGGCTTTATAGGCACCACTTGACTTGTTGTGAAGTCCCTCTTTATCCTTAAGTGACATCTCATGAGCAACAATTCTTCCAATCACTTCCGTTGGCTTGAGATCTTTGTAATTTGGCATCATTTGGATCAATGTGCACACATTATCATATTTTCCATCCAAGGCTCTTAGGATCTTCTTGATGATGAATCTATCGGTCATCTCTTCACTTCCTAAGCCGGCAATCTCATTTGTGATGAGAGCAAGCCTAGAGTACATTTCAGCGACACCTTCACCATCCTTCATCTTGAACTTGTCAAGTTGGCTTTGAAGCACATCCAACTTGGATTCCTTGACGGAGTCGGTACCTTCGTGCATATCAATCAAAGTGTCCCAAATTTCCTTTGCATTCTCAAGGCGGCTGATTTTGTTGAATTCTTCTGGGCATAATCCGTTGAAGAGAATATCCCAAGCTTGAGCATTGTATTGCAACATCTTCAACTCATCCGCGGTAGCTTCACAGTTTGGTTCTCTCTCATCAAAGAAGTCACCTTGCAAACCAACACACACAATAGCCCAAATAGCGGGGTTATGTCCAAGAATATGCATTTTCATTTTATGCTTCCAACTAGCAAAATTAGTACCATCAAAGTAAGGACCTCTTCGGTGATAATTTCCCTCGCTAGATGCCATACTCTCCTAGGTTGTGAAACCAAGGCTATGACCACCAAAAGCTACGGAGATCAAGCAAATGGAGACCAAGGCTCTGATACCACTTGTAGGATCGAAGTATGTCTAGAGGGGGGGTGATTAGACTACTTGACCAATTAAAAACTTAACCTTTTCCAAATTTTAGTTCTTGGCAGATTTTAGCTATTTTAGGACAAGTCAAGCAATCATCACACAATTCAAGCAAGCATGCAAAGAGTTTATGGGCAGCAGAAAGTAAAACATGCAACTTGCAAGAGTATAAAGGGAAGGGTTTGGAGAAGTCAAACGCTATTGGAGACACGGATGTCTTTCCCGTGGTTCAGATAGGTGGTGCTATCCTACATCCACGTTGATGGAGACTTCAACCCACGAAGGGTAACGGTTGCGCGAGTCCACACAGGGCTCCACCCAAGGGCAACGGTTGCGCGAGTCCACGAAGGGCTCCACCCACGAAGGGTCCACGAAGAAGCAACCACCCACAAAGGGTCCACGAAGAAGCAACCACCCACAAAGGGTCCACGAAGAAGCAACCTTGTCTATCCCACCATGGCCATCGCCCACGAAGGACTTGCCTCACTAGCGGTAGATCTTCACGAAGTAGGCGATCTCCTTGCCCTTACAAACTCCTTGGTTCAACTCCACAATCTTGTCAGAGGCTCCCAAGTGACACCTAGCTAATCTAGGAGACACCACTCTCCAAGAAGTAACAAATGGTGTGTAGGTAATGAACTCCTTGCTCTTGTGCTTCAAATGATAATCTCCCCAACACTCAACTCTCTCTCATAGGATTTGGATTTGGTGGAAAGAAGATTTGAGTGGAAAGCAACTTGGGAAGGCTAGAGATCAAGATTCATATGGTAGGAATGGAATGTCTTGGTCTCAACACATGATTAGGTGGTTCTCTCTCAGAACATATGAGTTGGAATGGTGTGTGTGTTCTGATGGCTCTCTCACTTAATGAGAAAGAGGTGGAGGGGTATATATAGCCTCCACACAAAATCCAACCGTTACACACAATTTACCAATCTCGGTGGGACCGAATCAGAAAACTCGGTCAGACCGAAATAGTAAACCTAGTGTCTGTTAGGAATTTCGGTGGGACTGACATGCAACTCGGTAGGACCGATTCGGTTAGGGTTTGGGCATAACGTAATCTTGGTGAGACCGATTACACAAACTCGGTGAGACCGAATTTGGTAATTAGCTAACCAGAGAGTTGGTCAGGCAAACTCGGTGGGACCGATTTGCTCTTTCGGTGAGACCGAGTGGAACTCGGTGAGACCGAAAAGTTACAAAGGGGAAACACTGAGTTTACATTGCAATCTCGGTGGGACCGATTTGCTCTTTCGGTGGGATCGAAAAGTTACGAAAGGGAAACAGAGAGTTTGCAACCCCATCTCGGTGGGACCGAGATCCTTATCGGTAGAACCGAATTGCTAGGGTTTGGCAGTGGCTAATGACAAGTGAAACTCGGTGGCGCCGGATAGGAAGAATCGGTAGGACCGAGTTTGGCTTAGAGTTTAGGTCATATGTGGATATGGGAAAGTAGTTGAGGGTTTTTGGAGCATATCACTAAGCACATGAAGCAAGAGGCTCATTAAGCAACACCTCATCCCTCCTTAATAGTATTGGCTTTTCCTATGGACTCAATGTGATCTTGGATCACTAAAATATAAAGTGAAGAGTCTTGAGCTTTTGAGCTTGAGCCAATCCATTGTTCTTAGCATTTTGAGGGTTCCACTTTCACATCCATGCCATGCCAATCATTGAGCTTTCCAGAAATAATTATCTTGGAATAGTATTAGCTCAATGAGCTATATGTTGTTATGAATTACCAAAACCACCTAGGGATAGTTGCACTTTCATTAATACTTGAGAATATTCTTTGGCTCCCGTTGTGTCGAATCAATAAATTTTGGTTGAATAATCTACCCTCGAAAATTGTTGTGATCCCCTATACTTGTGGGTTATCAGTACCTCCTGGGAACATCTCCTCACACTGAGTGAACATCGTCGAAAGTCTGAAATAAATCCAGGAAAATGAGATCACCAGTGTCAAATCTAGTACTTGAACCATGGTGGCTTGTTCTAACATAAGGAACCTAACCACCTAAGCTACGCTCAGTTTGTTGTATTCATGGATTCAATCCTCATGGAAATGCAGGTATGAATCTACAAACACATACTCCCTCCTTTTTCGGTGGATTTATCTCAAGAATTTCAAATTTGTATTAATCCAACTTTTTAGTTAAAATGTCTTGAGTCTAACAATACATTTAATGTCGAAACGAGAGAGGAAATTGGAGGTTAAGCAAGCACTCTTATTACACATGCACCATACAGATCCAATTAGAGGCAGGGAGATGCACTTAGGGGGTGTTTGGTTGCCCATGAAACACACATGCAAGCTCTGGGGCGGGGCGGTAAATCTAGGTTGTTTGATTACCTAGGTTGCATGGTGAAAATGACCAGCACCCGTCAGTCTGGCTTGGGAGGAACGCCCAAATCGGATGTTTTTGACGAGCCAGACCCAAGCGAGCGCAAAAATGGTTTCAGGTTCCTCAGCTATGGCTTTAAGGATCCAACTTCCACTTAGCCTTTGCATTGGTCTGTTCTCAACACCTTATTTAATCTCTTTCACCTAATCCTTTCTAATCTGCATAACACTGTTTTGATTCGAGATAAACTTATCACATTAGTTCTAGAGCTTTTTAGATGAAATTTGTAAAATTTGCCACTCATAGTCGAACATTTGAAATTTTCTTTGACCACTAGCTTCATCTTGATGTTCCACACAACTATATGTTAAGTTTCAATTTTGGCGCTCATAGATGAATAGATCTACATTTCATGATCAAATTGGGACTTATTTTTGAGTAATTTTGTCAAACTCATCGCACATGGTCCATCTTTAAAACAATCTTTGACCACTAGCTTCATATTGTTGCTCCCCACGACTCATGTTGTGATATTTTCATTTCGATGATTATAGGCGAAATTGTTTCAGGTGTGATGATGTGTGGTAAGTTCATCATGCGGACAAGAGGTGAGAGTAGTCATCAGTACGCGCGTAACTAAACAATCCAATGCTGCATCTAGGGAGCACAAAGATGCAAACAAACTTCATGCTTGTGTTCTACTCTCATGCAGCCTAGAGCTTTGTGGTGTAACGCCCCTAGACAAGTTATCGGGTATAAGGCCGCTACATCTAGCTACCACATGGGATCTAGACTGGTCCCACAGACTGAAGGAAATATGCCCTAGAGGCAATAATAAAGTTGTAATTTTATTTCCTTATTCATGATAAATGTTTATTATTCATGCTAGAATTGTATTGATTGGAAACTTAAATACATGTATGAATACATAAACAAATACTATGTCCCTAGTAAGCCTCTACTAGACTAGCTCGTTGATCAAAGATGGTTAAGGTTTCTAACCATAGACATGTGTTGTCATTTGATAACAGGATCACATCATTAGGAGAATGATGTGATGGATAAGACCCATCCGTTAGCTTAGCATATTGATCGTTCAGTTTATTGTTGTTGCTTTCTTCATGTCAAATACATATTCCTTCAACTATGAGATTATGCAAATCCCGGATACCGGAGGAATACCTTGTGTGCTATCAAATGTCACAACATAACTGGGCGATCATAAAGATGCTCCACAAGTATCTCCTAAGGTGTTTGTTGAGTTGGCATCGATCGAGATTAGGATTTCTCACTCCGAGTATCAGAGAGGTATCTCTAGGCCCTCTCGGTAATGCACATCATAAACATGCAAGCAAGTGACTAAGGAGTTTAGTCACGAGGTGTGATGTATTACGGAACCAGCAAAGAGACTTGCCGGTAACGAGGTTGAACTAGGCATGAAGATACCGACGACCGAATCTCGGGCAAGTAACATACCGATGGACAAAGGGAATTACGTATGTTATCATAAGGTTTGACCAATAAAGATCTTCGTAGAATATGTAGGAGCCAATATGGGCATCCATGTTCTGCTATTTTTTATTGACCGGAGAGGTGTCTCGGTCATGTCTACATAGTTCTCGAACCCGTAGGGTCCGCAAGCTTAACGTTCATTGACGATATAGTGTCATATGAGTTATATGATTTGCTGACTGAATGTTGTTCGGACTCCCGGAGGAGATCACGACCATGACGAGGAGTATCTAAATGGTCGAGAGGTAAAGATTGATATATAGGACAATGGTATTCGAACACCGGAAGTGTTTCGGAGGGTACCGGGTACTTATCGGGTCAGCGGAAGGAGTTTCGGGCATCCCCGACAAAGATATGGGCCTTATGGGCCAAGTGAGGGAACACACCAGCCCACAAGGGGCTGGTGCACCCTCTATAGGGCCGGCCCTATGGAGAGGGAAAGGAAAGGGGAGGAGGAAAGGAAAGTGTGGAGTTGGACTACCACTTCCTTCCCTCTCCCCCCTCTTTCCTTTCCCCCTTGTTCATACAAGGAAAGGGGGGGCGCAGGAGGGCAGGAGCCCTAGGGCCGGCGGCCAGCCCCTAGGGCACGCCCTAGCTTCCCTAGCAGCCTCCCTCTCCCCTTCCACCTATATATACATGGGAGGGGGCACCACACAAATACACAACATTGTCTTAGTCGTGTGCGGCACCCCCGTCCATTGTTTACTCCCTCGGTCATATTTTCGTAGTGCTTAAGCGAAGCCCTACGAAGATCAGTTCACCATCACCGTCACCACACCGTCGTGCTATTGTAACTCATCTAATACCTCTCCGTCTTGTTGGATCAAGAAGGCAGAGGACGTCACCGAGCTGAACGTGTGCAGAACGTGGAGGTGTCATGCGTTCGGTACTAGATCGGTTGGAGCGCGAAGAAAGTTCGACTACATCAACTGCGTTGTGAAATGCTTCCGCTTACGGTCTATGATGGTATGTAGACACACTCTCCCCCTTCGTTGCTATGCATCTCCGTGGATAGATCATTGCGTGAGTGTAGAATTTTTTTTTGTTTTCCATGCAACGTTTCCCAACGTGGCATCCGAGCCAGGTCTATGCGTAGATGATATGCACGAGTAGAACACAAAGAGTTGTGGGCAGTGATAGTCATACTGCTTACCACCAACGTCTTATTTTGATTCAGCGGTATTGTGGGATGAAGCGACCCAGACAAACCTTACATGTCCACGCACATGAGACCGGTTCCACCGAGAGACATGCAACTAGTTTTGTATAAAGGTGGCTGGTGGGTGTCTGTTTCTCCTACTTTAGTTGAATCGAATTTGACTATGGCCAGTCCTTGAAGAATGTTAAAACAGCAAACTTGATGAAACACCATTGTGGTTTTTGTGTAGGTAAGAAACGGTTCTTGCTAGAAGCCCGTAGCAGCCACGTAAAACTTGCAACAACAAAGTAGAGGACGTCTAACTTGTTTTTGCAGGGCATGTTGTGTTGTGATATGGTCAAGATATGATGTGATATATATTGATGTATGAGATGATCATGTTTCTTAATATCGACAACCGGCAGGAGCCTTAGGGTTGTCTCTTTATTGTATGAAGTGCAAGCGCCATGTAATTGCTTTACTTTATCACTATGCGTTAGCGATAGTTGTAGAAGAAAAAGTTGGCATGACGAACTCGACGCAACGACGCTACGATGGAGATCAAGGTGCCAAGCCGGTAACGATGGAGATCATGACGTTGCTTTGGAGATGGATATCAAAAGCACAAGATGATGATGGCCATATCATGTCACATATTTTGATTGCATGTGATGTTTATCTTTTATGCATCTTATTTTGCTTAGAACGACGGTAGCATTATAAGATGATCCCTTCACTTAATTTCAAGATAAAAGTGTTCTCCCTGAGTATGCACCGTTGCTACAGTTAGTCGTTTCGAGACACCGCGTGATGATCAGGTGTGATAGACTCTACGTTCACACACAACGGGTGTAAGACACTTTTGCACATGCAGAATAGTTGGGTTAAATTTGATGAGCCTAGCATGTACAGACATGGTCTCGGAACACTGGAGACTGAAAGGTCGAACGTGAGTCATATAGTAAATATGATCGACATAGAGATGTTCACCATTGATGACTACCCCATCTCACGTGATGATCGGACATGGGTTAGTTGATTTGGATCATGTATCAGTTAGATAACTTGAGGGATGTTTATTTCAGTGGGAGTTCATTAGTAATTTGATCAATTGAACTTAATTTATCATGAACTTAGTCTTATAGTTTTGCATATCTATGTTGTAGATCAATGGCCTGAGCTACCATTCCCCTAAATTTTAATGTGTTCCTAGAGAAAGCTAAGTTGAAAGATGATGGTAGCAACTACACGGACTGGGTCCGTAACTTGAGGATTATCCTCATTGCTGCACAGAAGAACTATGTCCTTGATGCACCGCTAGGTGAAAGGCCTGCTACAGGAGCTGAAGTTGATGTTATGAACATCTGGCAAGCTCGATCTGATGACTACTCTATAGTTCAGTGTGCCATGCTTTATGGCTTAGAACCAGGACTTCAAAGACGTTTTGAACATCATGGAGCATATGAGATGTTCCAAGAGTTGAAGTTAATATTTCAAGAAAATGCCCGGGTTGAGAGATATGAAGTCTCCAACAAGTTCTATAGCTTCAAGATGGAGGAGAACAATTCTGACAGTGAACACATACTCAAAATGTCTAGGTATTATAATCACTTGACTCAGCTGGGAGTTGATCTTCCAGTTGATTGTTTATTGACAGAGTTCTTCAATCACTGCCACCCAGCTACAAAGGCTTCATGATGAACTATAATATGCAAGGGATGAACAAAACAATTCCCGAGCTCTTCGCAATGCTTAAGGCCACGGAGGTTTACATGATCCTTGTCCACCGTGGATCGTAGGGTGGTTAGTTCTTCGTCCGCAAAGGCTTCGGGTAGTGACTCAAGAGCCAAGGATGCGGTTTTGTTTTCGGCGTAGAGTGCCTTATCCGGATCACTCGTAACTGTGATTATTCCATTAGGCCCTAGCATTTTAAGCTTCATGTACCCGTAATGGGGTATTGCTTGGAAGCGTGAGAAAGCGTCCCGCCCTAGAAGGGCGTGATATCCGCTATTGAAGGGAACAACATGAAAGAGCAACTCTTCTGACCTGTAATTATCAGGCGTGTCAAATACTACATCAAGTTTAATTCTCCCCGAACATCGTGCCTCTTGACTAGGGATGATTTCTCGAAAGGTGGTATTACTTTGCTTGATGCGCGTTCTATCAATTTGCATTTTCTCGAGTGTGTCCTCGTAAATGAAGTTTAGCCCACTACCTCCATCCATGAGCAGTTTGGTAAGTCGAAAGCCGTCCACGATAGGGTTTAGTACTAAAGCGGCAGGTGCTCACACTGATGGGGCCCTTTGTTCGTCGTTAGCGGTGAAGGTTACTGCATCGTCGCTCCATGGGCTCGCTGCGGCTACTTGGTGGACTTTGGCGAGATTGCGAAGTGCGCTCTTATGCTGATTATTTGAAGAGAAAGTCTCAAAGACCATAAGGACGTTAAAATCGTCATCTTCCGGAGGGTGTTCCTCTGGAGTGGAGGTGGTGAGGATCGCGTCCCCACTTTTAACTACTTGCCGGAGTATCCAACATGCTCGAAGGCTGTGAGTTGAGCCTGTACTTGGCGTCGCATGTATCGGACATGGATTGTCGAGGAGTTCATCAAGAATGGACCTGTATCCAGAAAAGGTTTGTTTTTCATGCCGATGGGCTTATGGTCGGATGCCTCGTGAGGATGTATCCGTTTTGCCCAGGCAGTATACTGCTTAAAGGCAGCAGGTTCCAATTGGGTTTTCTGGGCCTTCCATGTGCTTTCCATCGTGCAGTACTTCTGTACTACGTGCGATAGTTCCATGAAACTCTGTATGCGATGATGGTCGAAGGCATTCCGAATTCCCTTGTCGGTACAATTACGATGAAAAACCTTGACTGCATCATCGTTGCAACAATCTTTAATCTTGTTTTTGACAAGTAGGAACCTGGCCCAGAAGTGATGGACTGTTTCCTGAGGTTGCTGCTACACATACATCAGGTCATATATGTCTGGAGGGCCTAAATTGCTTGGAGAGTATTGATTGTGGTGGGTGGGTGGGCTAAGACTCGAATCCCAACCCAAAATTGTGTCAGGAGCTTGTAAAATCTCCGAGGTCACCAGTTCGGGTCTGGGAAGATCTAAGTGCTCCCCAGACTCTATGTCCGACCTTGAGTTCGGGGGGGTGCGGAGTCCCCCCAAAGGAAGGGTATTTGTCTCAAGGGATTCAGACGTCCGAACATAGCTGGTCTTCAATTAAGGAGAAGATGTGTTTTCGGCTCGTTCCTCGATGACCGCTACCAGCTGAGTGATTGGTGAGAGATTGATTTCCCTCTGGTTAGGTTTAAGCCCGATCCGATCATAGGCCGTTGAAAGCCCCAGGGCGGCGATGCAATCTAGCAGCTCATTTAAGGACGAGGAGTCCGTCGGATCCATCTTTTCGGAGTATTCGAGACCGATGCAAGGGTGATGTTTGGCGATCACGGGGGATGTTGTCGGCTTGATGGCCATGCGGGCACCCATGGTAAAAACCCCGAGCTGGAGGACCTGTCCTGAAGTTAGGTGATGACCTAGAAATATAGGGGATGTATCGTAGTCCTTTCAATAAGTAAGAGTGTCGAACCCAACGAGGAGCAGAAGGAAATGACAAGTGGTTTTCAGCAAGGTATTCTCTGCAAGCACTGAAAATATCGGTGACAAATAGTTTTGTGATAAGATAAATCGTAACGGGTAGCAAGTAATAAAAGTAACTAAGGTGCACCAAGGTGGCCCAATCCTTTTTGTAGCAAAGGACAAGCCACTGGTACAACGACATCCTAAACAAACAGTTTAAAACCCCTTTCCGTGACGACATTTGGAACCGTCGCCAAGTGAGTGTGTGCGATAGGGTGTCCTTCCCACACGACCCAGAAATCGTCGGGGATAGGCCCTCCTAGGACCCAGGCTGGGGCCGTGTGCAATTGGGCAAGGCATCAAAACCCAATCATTTCTGTAGGTATGTACGTCCACACGGTGAATCCTAGAAATCATTTTCGTAGGTATGTACATCCCACACGGTGAATCCCAAAAATCATTTCCGTAGGTATGTACATCCCACACGGTGAATCCCAGAAATCATTTCCGTAGGTATGTACATCCCACACGGTGAATCCCAGAAAATCATTTCCATAGGTATGTACATCCCACACAGTTCTTTGTGTGGAAACATTTGTGCAAAGTGGCCTAACGCAAACAGTTCACTACCGGAAGCCATGTGTGATTGTTAGTTGATCGAACATGCCTACTTTCTAGAAACCGTGCGGGTTGTTTGAGTTCATCGCCCACAGTGTTATCTGAGTAACCGTTTGCAATAGAAAACCCCAATAAGCAGGGTAATTAGCATATTATTGATAATCCATATACTAATCAAACTGATATTTTTTATAAAACATGTCAGATATTTCATATCCGTATAAAAGCAACCAGGATTTCATAATCGAATTACATCAGATAGCTTCGGCTCTCAGTTACGCCATTACACAACAGCACCAAGTTTCACATGCAGCATCAAAAACCTTTGGAATGTTGCATCATACATGGTAAATAGACAGATGAATCTCATCTGGGAAACTGCAGAAGCGGAAGGCAAATATTGAGCCTTCAGTGATGTTGAATGTCCTTGCAACTTTAGGCCAGTGGCTATGGATAATTGCCCGCCCAACCTTCTTCCTCTTCATAAAGACTTCAATATTGTACCGTGGGTGTTGAATGAATACCTTCCTCGCCTCTTGACCATGCAGGTGGTTTGAGAGGTAATCATCGGTGAACTGCTTTGAAAAGTACTGAAAACAAAGCTATGCATAAATCGCTGTTGTAAATTTTGAAATGGCGCAAGGGGTAAAAACAAGGTAAAAGAGTTGGTACCATCCTACAGTTGACTAATGTCTTCTTCATTGTGCAAACAAAGATCTTGCTATTATTCTTCGCAAGTTTCTTCATCCTAACAATCTTTCCGAGTTTGTTGACTTGACTGATATTCATGGACATCTCATTTCCCCATATGCAAAATGGGTCGGGCAGTGGGTCTAAGCCTCTGACAGCAGGACCTACATGTGCAAGACCAAATTGTAAGAAACCTAAATATTAGAATGATTCCTGCAACTGCACAATAATGTGCTATTAGCCAAAGGACCCCGCTTGAACAAACCTTGATGGTAAACCGCAGTGTCTCCCATTGTTTCCCTACAATACACATAAGGAAGATCTTGATCAGGTTAACTGAGAGTTGCCATACAATCAGTAGAATATGTATTGAGTACAGCCAAATTCTATTGGTGTCACATGCATAACAATACAAAATTGTACCCACAACAAATGAAAATCAAATTGCAGGACTGAACCAAATAGTTAAATGGACAGCAGACCAAATGAACCAAAATAGTTACTGAGCATGACATTGCAGAATAGAAACATGTACTAGAAGATAAGACAGTTAACAAAACAAAGAATGCTTGAGAACAGTACTACGAAATGTAGCAATTGTTGTACCAAAGTGTTAACTGAACATTACATTTCAAAGGACCAAATTGTTAACTGAACATCAAATTGCATATTAACATTATAGAGGACAAATCACTAGAAGGCACTGGTGGTGGCCTCGAGAAAACATCACGAACTATATTTTAATGTAGACAACCGCGTGGCGGTGTCAACGGTGGCCTCGAAGACGAGGTGCTCCTCCAAGATCTGGCGGTCAACACGCATGTCAGCCATAGCGACCTCGATCGCACGTGCGACCGCATGCTACTCAGCTCCACGTTATACTGTGTGTAAAATGGCTGTGGGCGGCGCTTAATTGGAGGAGGGGGGCAGTGATTTCGGTGGAAGGTGCCACTCCATCAGTCGGTGCATGTGGGACGGGAAATGAGGAGGATGGCGTGGGTGGGGTGTGGATTACCTGACCATATCGACGAGGCCGCGCAACAAGAAGAAGGGTCAGTGGCGAGGATGCCGCGCAATAAGAAGAAGGGTCGCCGGCAAGGAGGCGGCACTGCAAGAAGAAGGGTCGCCGGCGAGGAGGCGGCGCTGCAAGAAGAAGGGTAGCCGGCGAGGAGGCGGCGCTGCAAGAAGAAGGGTCGCCGACGAGGAGGATGAGCTGCCAGTAAGCATCAGGGAAGGCTTGAACTTGGAAAGCAAGGAGGAACAGTGAAAATGTGGCTTTTGGTAGGAGGGAGGGGGCGGGGAGATAGATATTTCCGCCGTGGCAAAAAAATTTCGCTCGGTGCCGCGAGAAACTGGCGCGCAAGTGTGGTTCAAGCGGGGGGCGGTGGACTGTAGACGACGAAGCTTCCTGCGTAAGCCAGACAAGATGGTGCGCCAAGATATTTTATATTGCATTCCACACGATTCTTTCTAGTAAACTGTTTGTGGTATACCTGAATTTTTCATTATGTTATGAAAGATAAAATGGTGTTACGGAGCGAAAGGATGGTGTTTGAATTGCTAGAACATTTACGTAGAGTGAACATGCAAATTGTACATGAGTGTCATGTTTAAATTTGGAATTATTCCGGGTTTCTTTGGGATTTTTATGCATTAATTGAGTTTCTGGGCATTTAATGTGCATAATTCAAATTTGAACCACAAGCACATGCTCCAATGCACCAAAGTTTGCTGAAAAATCACATGTGTGTCTTTGGGTGAATTTATAGGTCCCATGCAAGAAATGGGAATAAAATTCAAACATCTGGGTGTCGTGGCTCGGCCAGAATGATTGAGAAACCTGGTTTTTTAATTCCTATAAATCCAAAACACGACTGAAAATCATGAAACTTGGCATGGTGTCATGACATGGGACCAACATGATGCAGTAATTTTTTTGGCCGAATTGGGACAAGCTTTGATGCAAGCTTCTTGCAAACAGGAGCTTCCCTCAAGAAGGGTCCTGGTTCCGAGAGGGAACGTGTCACCTCCGTGTGCGAAACGACATACGTACACTGCCTTCTCCCTTAAATTTTTTACACAGGCATATTAGACCAAATAGAAGTATCGTGCTAAATTTTGGAATTATTTCGTGTTTGTTTGGCTTTTTTATAAATTAATTGAGTTTCTGGGCATTTAATGTGCATAATTCAAATTTGAACTACAAGCACATGCTCCAGTGCACCAAAGTTGTTTGAAAAATCACATGTGTGTCCTTGGGTGAATTTCTAGGTCCCATGCAAGAGATGGGAGTGAAATTCAAACATCCGTGCGTCGTGGCTCGGTCGGAAAGATTGAGAAACTTGGTTTTTTAATTCCTGTAATTTCAAAACATGCCTGAAAATCATGAAACTTGGCATGGTGTCATGACATGGCACCAACATGCTGCGGTAATTTTTTTGGCCGAATTGGGACAAGCTTATTTGGTGTACGCTTCTTGCAAACCAGAGCTTCCCTCAAGAAGGCTCGTGGTTCCGAGAGGGAACGTGTCACCTCTGCGTGTGAAACGACATACGTACACTTCCTTCTCTCGCCTTATTTTTTTGCAAAGCCAGATTAGACCAAATAGAAGTACCGTGCTAAATTTTGGAATTATTCTGTGTTTGTTTGGCCTTTTTATACATTAGTTGAGTTTCTGGGCATTTAATGTCCATAATTCAAATTTGAACTACAAGCACATGCTACAGTGCACCAAAGTTGTTTGAAAAATCACATGTGTGTCCTTGGGTGAATTTCTAGGTCCCATGCAAGAGATGGGAGTGAAATTCAAACAGCTGGGTGTCGTGGCTAGGCCGCAAAGATTGAGAAACTTGGTTTTTTAATTCCTGTAATTCCAAAACACGCCTGAAAATCATGAAACTTGGCATGGTGTCATGACATGGCACCAACATGCTGCGGTAGTTTTTTGGCCGAATTGGGACAAGCTTTTGTGTAAGCTTCTTGCAAACCAGAGCTTCCCTCAAGAAGGCTCGTGGTTTCGAGAGGGAAGGTGTCACCTCCATGTGTGAAACGACATGCGTACACTGCCTTCTCCCGCCTTATTTTTTACACAGCTTGATTAGACCAAATACAAGTACCATGCTAAATTTTGGAATTATTCTGTGTTCGCTTGGTCTTTTTATACATTAATTGAGTTTCTGGGCATTTAATGTGCATAATTCAAATTTGAACTACAAGCACATGCTCCAGTGCACCAAAGTTGTTTGAAAAATCACATGTGTGTCCTTGGGTGAATTTCTAGGTCCCATGCAAGAGATGAGAGTGAAATTCAAACATTTGGGCGTCATGGCTCGGCTGGAAAGATTGAGAAACTTGGTTTTTTAATTCCTATAATTCCAAAACACGCCTGAAAATCATGAAACTTGACATGGTGTCATGACATGACACCAACATGTTGCGGTAATTTTTTTGGCCGAATTGGGACAAGCTTTGGTGTAAGCTTCCTGGAAATCGGAGCTTCCCTCAAGAAGGCTCGTGGTTCCGAGAGGGAAGGTGTCACCTCCGTGTGCGAAACGACATACATACACTGCCTTCTCCCGCCTTAATTTTTTTACACAACCAGATTAGACCAAATAGAAGTACCGTCTAAATTTTCGAGTTATTTCGGGCTCGTTTCGCCTTTTTATACATTAAGTGAGTTTCTGGGCATTTAATGTGCATAATTCAAATTTGAACTACAAGCACATGCTCCAGTGCACCAAAGTTGTTTGAAAACTCACATGTGTGTCCTTGGGTGGATTTCTAGGTCCCATGCATGAGATGGGAGTGAAATTCAAACATCTGGGCGTCGTGGCTCGGCCCGAAAGATTGAGAAACTTGCTGTTTTAATTCCTGTAACTCCAAAACACGCCTGAAAATCATGAAACTTGGCAGTCTCATGACATGGCACCAACATGCTGCTGTAAATATTTTTGCCGAATTGGGACAAGCTTTGGTGTAAGCTTCTTGCAAACAGGAGCTTCCCTCAAGAAGGCTCGTGGTTCCAAGAGGGAACGTGTCACCTCCGTGTGTGAAACACCATATGCACACTACCTTCTCCCGCCTTAATTTTTTTACATAGCCTGATTAGACCAAATAGAAGTACCGTGCTAAATTTTGGAATTAGGCTACGCTCGTTTCACCTTTTTTATACATTAGTTGAGTTTCTAGGCATTTAATGTCCATAATTAAAATTTGAACTACAAGTACAGGCTCCAGTGTACCAAAGTTGTTTGAAAAATCACATGTGTGTCCTTGGGTGAATTTCTAGGTCCCATGCAAGAGATGGAAGTGAAGTTCAAACATCTGGGCGTCGTGGCTCGGCCAGAAAGATTGAGAAACTTGGTTTTTTAATTCATGTAATTCCAAAACACGCCTGAAAATCATGAAATTTGGCAAGGTGTCATGACATGGCACCAACATGCTACGGTAATTTTTTCGCCGAATTGGGACAAGCTTTGGTGTAAGCTTCTTGCAAACTGGATCTTCCCTCAAGAAGGCTCGTGGTTCCGAGAGGGAACGTGTCACCTCCATCTGCGAAACGACATACGTACACTGCCTTCTCCCGCCTTAGTTTTTTTACACAGCCAGATTAGACCAAATAGAAGTACCGTGCTAAATTTTGGAATTATTCTGGGTTCGTTTGGCCTTTTTATGCATTAATTGAGTTTCTGGGCATTTAATGTGCATAATTCAAATTTGAACTACAAGCACATGCTCCAGTGCACCAAAGTTGTTTGAAACATCACATGTGTGTCCTTGGGTGAATTTCTAGGTCCCATGCAAGAGGTGGGAGTGAAATTCAAACATTTGGGCGTCGTGGCTCGGCCGGAAAGATTGTGAAACTTGGGTTTTTAATTCCTGTAATTCCAAAACATGCCTGAAAATCATGAAACTTGGCATGGTCTCATGACATGGCACCAACATGCTGTGGTAATTTTTCTGTCCGATTTGCGAAGGTGCACACATTAACAATCAACGAAGTCATTTTGGAACAACTGATGCCATGTTACAAATCGGAAACACACGTATTATTGAAATCATGGGCGTTCGACTTACCAATTACATGCAGCCACGCGTACCTGATACGTCTCCAATGTGTCTATGATTTTTGATTGTTCCATGCTATTATATTATCTGTTTTGGATGTTTAATGGTCTTTATTATACACTTTTATATTAATTTCGGGACTAACCTACTAACCCAAGGCCCAGTGCAAATTGCTGTTTTTTTGCCTATTTCAGTGTTATGCAGAAAAGGAATATCAAACGGAATCCAAACGGAATAAAACCTTCGGGAGAGTTATTTTTGGAACGAACGTAATCCAGGGGACTTGGAGTAGACGTCAAGACATACCAAGTACCCATCACAAACTCTTATCCCTTGCATTACATTATTTGCCATTTGCCTCTCGTTTTCCTCTCCCCCACTTCACCTTTTCCTTTTCTTCGCCTTCTTCCCGTATGTATCTTTGTTTGTGTTTCCATGCGCCTTCTATTTGCTTGCATATTTGCTTGATAAAAATCTGTTGATATGGATCCACTTAAATTGTTCTATTTGGGTCATCTTCGGTCGTTATGCGCTCGTGCTGAAACCCCTAGTTGATGGTAAATCTTTAGATGAGCATGCTCATTTTGTGCGTCACCGTCTGTCTGAAAAAGGGAGACTCTTATGGGATCAAATAAATAGATTGTTGTGTTATGCTTCGAATCTTTGTGAATTTGTGATTTTACTTGTTGCTCTAAGAACCCTAAAAAACACCTCCCCTACCTATGTGAGTTTAATGATAATGAAATCTTATCTTCTTATGCAAAGGATGTTTATAGTTACTACGATATCGAACAAATTGAAGAATTTGTTGCTTTTAAGGGTGCTTATGAAGTTGCTTCTTTGATTGGAAAGTATGATATTACTCTCTACGAATTGGAAATTTTTGACATACTTAAATATTGCTATGAAAACTATGCTCATAATGTCTATGTCAAAGAATTTATTGAAAGAATGGCCGTTGCTTTGGAAGAAAATAATGATATGCATGAATCTATAGATAATTATGATTCCGATGATTTGATTGAAATATCCCTTGATGAACATGATGCTTGCTATTCTTGTGGCCATGATGCCAATATTTATGAAGATGAATTTGCTATAGTTCCTTATGTTAAATATGAGATCATTGCTATTGCACCCATACTTGATAGTTCCTTCGATGAAAAGCATGATTGCAATGATGTTGTTATAAATTCTATTATCGTCAATTGTGCTAATAATATGCAAAACCCTAAGCTTGGGGATGCTAGTTTTGCTATGTCCTCTACTTGTTGCAATGATCATGATTGGGGTGATTCTTCTTATGATCTTGAAAATTTATTTAAGCCCCATGATGAATATGAGATTGATAATAGTGTTTGCAATATTATTGAAAGTGGGTTTGGAATAGTGTCAACTTTAGATCCCACATATTTGGAGAATGTTCAATCTTATGAAATTTTTGATAAAAGTGGGTTTGGAGAGGTCATGACTTTAGTTAATGTTAATCCCACTATTTTGGAAGAGTGTCAACTTTGCATGCATGTGGATCGTGTTGAAAATATTTTATGTGATAGTTATTTTGTTTACTTGGCTTATGATCCCACATGTAATTATTATGAGAGAGGAAAATATGGTTGTAGTAATTTTCATGTTACAAAATTACCTCTCCTTATGTTGAGATTGCTATTGTTTCTTTCCACTTTCTTGCATATGCTAGTTTTTGCTTGCTATGATAATTTGTTTGCCTATAAGATGCCTAAGCATAGGAAGTATGTTAGACTTAGATGTGTTTTTCACGTGTTTCATGACGCTTTCTTTGCGCTTCAATTCTTGTCTTTCATGTGAGCATTATTAAAATTTTAGATGCCTAGCTAGGGGCGTTAAATGATATCGCTTGTTGGGAGGCAACCCGATTTTATTTTTGTTTCTTGCTTTTTGGTTCTGTTTAGTAATAAATAATTAATCTAGCTTCTTTTTAGATGTGGTTTTATGCTTTTAATTAGTGTTTGTGCCAAGTAGAACCTTTGGGAAGACTTGGGGGGGGGGGGAGTTTTTGCGATCTTGCTGTAAAAAAACAGAAACTTTAGTGCTCACAAGATTTGCTGACATTTTTTTTACTGGAGAGTGCGATTAGGTTGATTCTTTTTGAAGATGATTAATAGACAAATTGCTCACGTCTACCAATTTATTTAAGAATTTTTGGGGTTACAGAAGTATCCGAAACCTACAGATTACTACAGACTATTCTGTTTTTGGAAGATTCTGTTTTTCGTGTGTTGTTTGCTTATTTTGATGAATCTATGGCTAGTATCGGAGGGCACAAACCACAGAGAAGTTGGAATACAGTAGGTTTAACACCAATATAAATAAAGAATTAGTTCATTACAGTACCTTAAGTGGTGGTTTGTTTTCTTATACTAACGAAGCTCATGAGATTTTCTATTGAGTTTTGTGTTGTGAAGTTTTCAAGTTTTGGGTAAAGATTTGATGGATTATGGAATAAGGAGGGGAAAGAGCCTAAGCTTGGGTATTACCAAGGAACCCCAAGGTAAAATTCAAGGACAACCAAAATCCTAAGCTTGGGGATGCCCCAGAAGGCATCCCCTCTTTCGTCTTCGTCCATCGGTAACTTTACTTGAGCTATATTTTTATTCACCACATGATATGTGTTTTGCTTAGAGCGTCTTGTATGATCTGAGTCTTTGCTTTTTAGTTTACCACAATCATCCTTGCTGTACACACCTTTTGGGAGAGACACACATGAATCTGAATTTATTAGAATACTCTATGTGCTTCACTTATATATTTTGAGCTAGATAAGTTTGCTCTAGTGCTTCACTTATATCTTTTAGAGCACGGTGGTGGTTTTATTTTATAGAAATTATTGATCTATCATGCTTCACTTATATTACTTTGAGAGTCCTTTAGACCAGCATGGTAATTTGCGTTGGTTATAAAGTTGGTCCTAATATGATAGGCATCCAAGATTGGTATAATAAAAACTTTCATAAAAAGGTGCATTGAGTACTATGAGAAGTTTGATACTTGATAATTGTTTTGAGATATAAAGATGGTGATATTAGAGTTGTGCTAGTTGAGTAGTTGTGAATTTGAGAAATACTTGTGTTGAATATTGCAAGTCCCGTAGTATGCACGTATGGTAAACATTGTGTAACAAATTTGAAACATGAGGTGTTCTTTGATGGTCTTCCTCATGAGTGGCGGTCGGGGACGAGCGGTGGTCTTTTCCTACCAATATACCCCCTAGGAGCATGCGCGTAATGCTTGGTTTTTGATGACTTGTAGATTTTTGCAATAAGTATGTGAGTTCTTTATTACTAATGTTGAGTCCATGGATTATACGCACTCTCACCTTTCCATCATTGCTAGCCTCTTCGGTACCGCGCATTGCCCTTTCTCACCTTGAGAGTTGGTGCAAACTTCGCCGGTGCATCCAAACCCCGTGATATGATACGCTCTATCACACATAAACCTCCTTATATCTTCCTCAAAATAGCCACGATACCTACCTATTATGGCATTTCCATAGCCATTCCGAGATATATTGCGATGCAACTTTCCACCGTTTCATTTATGACACGCTTCATCATTGTCATATTGCCTTGCATGATCATGTAGTTGACATCATATTTGTGGTAAAGCCACCATGCATAATTTATCATACATGTCACTCTTGATTCATTGCCCTTCCCGATACACCGCTGGAGGCATTCATATAGAGTCATACTTTGTTCTAGTATCGAGTTGTAATCATTGAGTTGTAAATAAATAGAAGTGTGATGATCATCATTGATAGAGCATTGTACCAAATAAAAAAGGGGAAAGGCAAAAAAGGCCCAAAAAAGAAAAAAAAGAGAAGAGAAATAAAAAGGGACAATGCTACTATCCTTTTTCCACACTTGTGCTTCAAAGTAGCACCATGATCTTTATGATAGAGAGTATCTTGTTTTGTCACTTCCATATACTAGTGGGAATTTTTCATTGTAGAATTTGGCTTGTATATTCCAACAATGGGCTTCCTCAAATGCCCTAGGTCTTCATGAGCAAGCAAGTTGGATGCACACCCACTTAGTTTCTTTTGTTGAGCTTTCATACATTTATAGCTCTAGTGCATCCGTTGCATGGCAATCCCCACTCATTGCATTGACATCAGTTGCTTGGCTTGTCATCGGGGTTGTGCATGATGAGAGCATTCTTGTGTGACAAAAATGGAGCATGACCAAACTATATGATTTTGTAGGGATGAGCTTTCTTTGGCCATGTTATTTTGAGAAGACATGATTGCTTAGTTAGTATACTTGAAGTATTATTATTTTTATGTCAATATTAAACTTTTGTCTTGAATCTTTCGGATCTGAATATTCATGCCACAATAAATAAAATTACTTTGAGAATTATGCTAGGTAGAATTCCACATCAAAAATTCTATTTTTATCATTTACCTACTCGAGGACGAGCATGAATTAAGCTTGGGGATGCTTGATACGTCTCCAACGTATCTATAATTTTTGATTGTTCCATGCTATTATATTATCTGTTTTGGATGTTTAATGGGCTTTATTATACACTTTTATATTATTTTTGGGACTAACCTACAAACCCAAGGCCCAGTGCAAATTGCTGTTTTTTTGCCTATTTTAGTGTTTCATAGAAAAGGAATATCAAACGGAATCCAAACGGAGTAAAACCTTTGGGAGAGTTATTTTTGGAACAAACGTGATCGAGGGGACTTGGAGTAGACGTCAAGAAAGGAGGTAGGAGGCCATGAGGCAGGGAGGCGCGCCCCCACCCTCGTGGGCCCCTCGCAGCTCCACCGACCTACTTCTTCCTCCTACATATATCCATATACCCGAAAAACATCCAGGAGCACCACGAAACCCTATTTCCACCGCCGCAACCTTCTATACCCAAGAGATCCCATCTTGGGGCCTTTTCCGGAGCTCCGCCGGAGGGGGAATCGATCATGGAGGGCTTCTACATCAACACCATAGCCTCTCCGATGATGTGTGAATAGTTTACCATAGACTTTCGGGTCCATAGTTATTAGCTAGATGGCTTCTTCTCTCTCTTTGGATCTCAATACAAAGTTCTCCTCGATCTTCTTGGAGATCTATTCAATGTAATTCTTTTTGCGGTGTGTTTGTCGAGATCCGATGAATTGTGGGTTTATGATCAAGATTATCTATGAACAATATTTGATTCTTCTCTAAAACCTTTTATGTATGATTTATTATCTTTGCAAGTCTCTTCGAGTTATCAGTTTGTTTTGGCCTACTAGATTGATCTTTCTTGCAATGGGAGAAGTGCTTAGCTTTGGGTTCAATCTTGCGGTGTACTTTCCCAGTGATAGCAGGGGCAGCAAGGCACATATTGTATTGTTGCCATCGAGGATAAAAAGATGGGGTTTATATCATATTGCTTGAGTTTATCCCTCTACATCATGTCATCTTGCCTAATGCGTTACTCTGTTCTTATGAACTTAATACTCTAGATGCATGTTGGATAGCGGTTGATGTGTGGAGTAATAGTAGTAGATGCAGAATCGTTTCGGTCTACTTGTCGCGGACGTGATGCCTATATACATGATCATGCCTAGATATTCTCATAATTATGCATTTTTCTATGAATTGCTTGACAGTAATTTGTTTACCCACCGTAATGCTTATGCTATCTTGAGAGAATCCACTAGTGAAACCTATGGCCCCCGTGTCTATTTTCCATCATATAAGTTTCCAATCTATTTTACTTTGCAATCTTTATTTTCCAATCTATATCATAAAAAATACCAAAAATATTTATCTTATTATCTCTATCAGATCTCACTCTCGTAAGTGACTGTGAAGGGATTGACAACCCCTTTATCACGTTGGTTGCGAGGTTCTTATTTGTTTGTGTAGGTGCGAAGTGACTTGCGTGTAGTCTCCTACTGGATTGATACCTTGGTTCTCAAAAACCGAGGGAAATACTTACGCTACTTTGCTGCATCACCCTTTCCTCTTCAAGGGAAAACCAACGCAGTGCTCAAGAGGTAGCAGTCCCTTTTTTATTGGCTAGGAGGTGTCATGCGGGGTAGTTCTTTGAGTACGGGAGGCGTGCGATCAGACCCCTGCGTGTGCTCATCGGGAGGAGAGCCCTTTTGACCACTACCCGTCGCGTACCTCCCTCCCAACGTCTCCATTAATGGCGCCCGAGCACCTGTTCTATGGCGTGGCTATATGTCTCACTGGATTGAGATTTAAGAGAGAAAAATGAAAATCTGAAAAGAAAGTTTTACACGGATCTTGATGTAAGATCCGACGGACCTATATAGCATCGACTGCGACTTATAGCAAGCATGATGAATATAAGGATGATGACATTGGGTAATAGTTGTCTTACATATTTATAAACATAATTAAAAAAAGCCACATGCGACAACGCCCGATATACAGAAGGGCAAAAGAAGAAGGAAGCCACAACAGGAACTAGTCTCCGCGGCGGGCGGCGACGAGCTCTTTCTTGTCCTCAAGATGCTGGTTGAGAGCATCCACGGATTCCTCCACCAGCCTTCTGCGCTCGATGCGCAACATGGCATTCTCATCCATAAGTTTATCGACGATGACGTCGGTCCTCTTCAACAAGGCAGTGGTCTGCTCCTGGTGCTCCACACTTCCAACGATCTTCATGCTCAACAGGTCGCGCTCAGCCCGGAGCTTCGCATTGCTCTCATTTAGTTGTCGGATGACGTTGGTAGACTATTCAAATGAGGCTTGCAGGTCATCCTGCAACCTCACCCATCTAGAGATCTGATCCATCTACCCAAGGACGAGGGCATGCATGCGCCTATAAGAGACCTTGCCTGCCCGCGAGGCATTTTCCCAGGCTGCCGCGGCGCAAGAGGACATCTTTGCTGCATTTGCGGTGCAACGGGACATCACTTCTGCTTCCGCGGCGCGGCCGGACCAGTCTGCTGCATCGATGGCACGGCGGGTCTTCCGTGCTGCTTCGGCGGCGCGGCCGAACCTCTCTGCTGCTACGGCCGTGCGGCGGGACATGTTGGCTGCTTTCGCGGCGAGGCGGGACATCTCTCATGCTCCCGCTTCCAGGCTCGCCTATCCCTGGTGGCAATCTCTTGACCCAGAACTCACGCTGGCCATGGCGGACACAAGGGAACAATGATGAATGACTTGTTTGTTTTTGACTTTTTGTGGATGAGGAGTTGAGGAGGAATGTGCAGTCATCTTGGAGTAGTAGTATTTATAACCGCGTTGTAATATGCTCCTAAGTGGGAAACCATTTAGGTTTTGATCGGTGTGAACAGGTTTGCAATTTGGAATGTGACGGGACGCATTCTCAAAATTTACTGTCAGTTATAAGTGCGGCACTATTCCCGGAAGGCGTAATGTGGGCACGTACGCCTTCTCGGTCGCGTACGTGGCATTTGCACCATAGGGTGCACCGCAATAGGCAATGTCAGCACACGTCTTGTTCCAACAGCCGTGCGCGCTCGTTATTACCATCGTGCAGACTTATTTTAATTAGAACGGGTGTGCCCGTCTAGCGCACACACACGTTGATCTATCTAACTGTTTCAGTTTGTTGTGTCTAATCGCAAACAGTTCATCCATCTGAAGTGTATGCCATCAATCACAGACACTATGATCTGGCTTACCTGTTTCTATTCTGTTGCCTAATTGCGAACAGTTAATCCTTCTGAAGCGTATACCCTCAATCACAGACACCTTGATCTGGCTGACCATTTCCGTTGTGTTGCCTAATCACAAACAGTTCATTCGAGTGAAACTTATGCTGCATATCGCACACACCTTCATCTGGCTGCCCGTTTCTTTTGTGTTGCCTAATCAAAACAGTTCATCCGAGTGAACCGTATGCTCTATATTGCACACGCCTTCATCAGGCTACCCGTTTCTTTTGTTCTGCCTCATTGCAAATAGTTCATTGGACTGAACGTATGCCCTGGATCGCACACGCAACTAAAATCTGAACCATGTTTGATGCATCCTCCATTGCAAAGGTTTTGCACCTTTTTTGATGGTTTTTTTACATCCCCGTTTGTGATTAATGCATCACACACAATTTCATTAAAGGGTCTCTGATCGTAGTGTCGTGTTAGCAACATCCTGCAGTAGTGAGCCTGGACAAACTCTTATATAATGTAAATCGCTCCCGAGGACACATGGAAATTGTTGTCAAGTTAGTTTTCATCATGCTCATACGATTCGCATTCGTTACTTTGATAATTTGATATCTGGGTTGACCGGTGGTTGGGTGCTGCCCTTCCTTGGACAAGCCTCCCACTTATGATTAACCCCTCTCGCAAGCATCCACAACTACGAAAGAAGAATTAAGGTAAACCTAACCATAGCATGAAACATATGGATCAAATCAGCCCCTTCCGAAGCAACACATAAACTAGGGTTTAAGCTTCTGTCACTCTAGCAACCCATCGTCTACTTATTACTTCCCAATGCCTTCCCCTAGGCCCAAATAATGGTGAAGTTGTTGGGGAACGTAGTAATTTCAAAAAAAATCCTACACACACTCAGGATCATGGTGATGCATAGCAACGAGAGGGGAGAGTGTGTCCACATACCCTCGTAGACCTAGAGCAGAAGCGTTAGCACAATGAGGTTGATGTAGTCATACGTTTTCACGATCCGACCGATCCAAGTACCGAACGTACGGCTCCTCCGAGTTCGGCACACGTTCAGCTCGATGACGTACCACGAACTCCAATCCAGCACAGCTTCATGGGAGAGTTTCGTCAGCACGACAGTGTGATGACGGTGATGATGTTGCTACCGACGTAGGGCTTCGCCTAAGCACCGCTACGATATAACCGAGGTGGAATATGGTGGAGGGGGGCATCACACACGACTGGAATAGATCAACAGATCAACTTGTGTGTCTTGGGGTGCCCCCTGCCCCCGTATATAAAGGAGGGAGGGAGGAGGAGGCCAGCCCTAGGAGGGGCGCGCCAAGGGAGTAGGATTCCTACTCCTAGTAGGAGTAGGTTTCCTTCTTTCCTAGTCCAACTAGGAGAAGGGGGAAAGGAGGGGAAGGGGAGAAGGAAGGGAGAGGGGGGCCGCACCCCAAACCCCTTGTCCAATTCGGACTGGGCTTGGGAGGGGTGCGCGCCACCTCCTGGCTGCTGGCTCTCCTTCCCACTAAGGCCCATTAAGGCCCATTGACTCCCCGGACAAAATTTTGCAACTCCCCGGTACTCCGAAAAATACCCGAATCACTCGGAACCTTTCCGATGTCCAAATATAGCCTTCCAATATATCGATCTTTACATCTTGACCATTTTGAGACTCCTCGTCATGTCCCTGATCTCATCCAGGACTCCGAACTACCTTCAGTACATCGAATCACATAAACTCATAATACCGATCATCATGAAACTTTAAGCATGCGGACCCTACATGTTCGAGAACTATGTAGACATGACCGAGACACATCTCCGGTTAATAACCAATAGCGGAAGCTGGATGCTCATATTGGCTCCTACATATTCTATGAAGATCTTTATCAGTCAAACTGCATAACAACATATGTTGTTCCCTTTGTCATTGGTATGTTACTTGCCCGAGATTCGATCGTCGGTATCTCAATACCTAGTTCAATCTCGTTACCGACAAGTCTCTTTACTCGTTCTGTAATGCATCATCCCGCAACTAACTCATTAGTTACATTGCTTGCAAGGCTTATAGTGATGTGCATTACCGAGAGGGCCCAGAGATACCTCTCCGACAATCGGAGTGACAAATCCTAATCTTGAAATATGCCAACTCAACAAGTACCTTCGGTGACACTTGTAGAGCACCTTTATAATCACCCAATTACGTTGTGACGTTTTGTAGCACACAAAGTGTTCCTACGGTAAACGGGAGGTGCATAATCGCATAGTCATAGGAACATTTATAAGTCATGAATAAAGCAATAGCAACATACTAAACGATCAAGTGCTAAGCTAACGGAATGGGTCAAGTCAATCACATCATTCTCCTAATGATGTGATCCCGTTAATCAAATGACAACTCATGTCTATGTCTAGGAAACATAACCATCTTTGATTAACGAGCTAGTCAAGTTGAGGCATACTAGTGACACTTTGTTTGTCTATGTATTCACACATGTATTATGTTTCCGGTTAATATAATTCTAGCATGAATAATAAACATTTATCATGATATAAGGAAATAAATAATAACTTTATTATTGCCTCTAGGGCATATTTCCTTCAGTCTCCCACTTGCACTAGAGTCAATAATCTAGTTCACATCGCCATGTGATTTAACACCAATAGTTCACATCACCATGTGATTAACACCCATAGTTCACATCGTCATGTGACCAACACGCAAAGGGTTTACTAGAGTCAATAATATAGTTCACATCGCCATGTGATTAACACCCGAAGAGTACTAAGGTGTGATCATGTTTTGCCTGTGAGAGAAGTTTAGTCTACGGGTCTGCCACATTCAGATCCGTATGTATTTTGCAAATTTCTATGTCAACAATGCTTTGCACGGAGCTACGCTAGCTAATTGCTCCCACTTTCAAAATGTATCTGGATTGAGACTTAGAGTCATCTGGATCAGTGTCAAAATTTGCATCGACGTAACCCTTTACGGCGAACCTTTTGTCACCTCCATAATTGAGAAACATATCCTTATTCCACTAAGGATAATTTTGACCGCTGTCCAGTGATCTATTCCTAGATCACTATTGTACTCCCTTGCTAAACTCAGTGTAGGGTATACAATAGATCTGGTACACATCATGGCATACTTTATAGAAACTATGGCTGAGGCATAGGGAATGAATCTGCCGTGGTCGGGCTTTGAGTCTTACTCAATTTCACACCTTGTAACATAGGTAAGAACTCTTTCTTTGACTGTTCCATTTTGAACTACAAAATCTTGTCAAGGTATGTACTCATTGAAAAAACTTATCAAGCGTCTTAATCTATCTCTATAGATCTTGATGCTCAATATGTAAGTAGCTTCACCGAGGTCTTTATTTGAAAAAACTCCTTTAAAATATTCCTTTATGCTTTCCAGAAAACTCTACATTATTTCCGATCAACAATATGTCGTTCACATATATTTATCAGAAATGCTATAGTGCTCCCACTCACTTTCTTGTAAATACAGGCTTCACCACAAGTCTATATAAAACTATATGCTTTGATCAACTCATCAAAGCGTATATTCCAACTCTAAGATGCTTGCACCAGTCCATAAATGGATCGCTGGAGCTTGCACATTTTGTTAGCACCTTTAGGATCAACAAAACCTTCTGGTTGCATCATATACAACTCTTCTTTAAGAAATCCATTAAGGAATGTAGTTTTGACATCCATTTGCCATATTTCATAAAATGTGGCAATTTTCTAACATGATTCAGATAGACTTAAGCATCTCTATGAGTGAGAAAATCTCATCGTAGTAAACACCTTGAACTTTGTCAAAACCTTTTTCGACAAGTCTAGCTTTGTAGATAGTAACACTACTACCAGCGTCCGTCTTCCTCTTGAAGATACATTTATTTTCTATGGCTTGCCGATCATCGGGCAAGTCAACCAAAGTCCACACTTTTTTCTCATACATGGATCCCATCTCAGATTTCATGGCCTCAAGCCATTTCGCAGAATCTGGGCTCATCATCACTTCCTCATAGTTCGTAGGTTCGTCATGGTCAATTAACATGACCTCCAGAACAGGATTACCGTACCACTCTAGTGCGGATCTCTCTCTGGTTGACCTACGAGGTTTGGTAGTAACTTGATCTGAAGTTACATGATCATCATCATTAGCTTCCTCACTAATTGGTGTAGGAGTCACAGAAACAGATTTTTGTGATGAACTACTTTCCAATAAGGGAGCAGGTGCAGTTACCTCATCAAGTTCTACTTTCCTCCCACTCACTTCTTTCGAGAGAAACTCCTTCTCTAGAAAGGATCCATTCTCAGCAACAAATATCTTGCCTTCAGATATGTGATAGAAGGTGTACCCAACAGTTACTTTTTGTGTATCCTATGAAGACGCACTTCTCCGACTTGGGCTTGAGCTTATCAAGATGAAACTTTTTCACATAAGCATTGCAACCCCAAACTTTAAGAAACGTCAGCTTAGGTTTCTTGCTAAACCATAGTTCATACGGTGTCGTCTCAACGGATTTAGATGGTGCCCTTTTTAATGTGAATGCAGCTGTCTTTAATGTATAACCCCAAAACGATAGTGGTAAATCGGTAAGAGACATCATAGATTGCACTATATCAAATAAAGTACGGTTATGACGTTCGGATACACCATTACGTTGTGGTGTTCCAGGTGGCATGAGTTTGTGAAACTATTCCACATTGTTTTAATTGAAGACCAAACTTGTAACTCAAATATTCGCCTCTATGATCAGATCATAGAAAATTTATTTTCTTGTTACGATGATTTTCCACTTCACTCCGGAATTATTTGAACTTTTCAAATGTTTCAGATTTATGTTTCATCAAGAAGATATACCCATATCTTACTCAAATCATATGTGAAGGTTAGAAAATAACGATAGCTGCCGTGAGCCTCAACACTCATCGGACTGCATACATCAGTATGTATTATTTCCAACAAGTCTGTTGTTTGCTCCATTGTTCTGGAGAACGGAGTCTTATTCATCTTGCCCATGAGGCATGGTTCGCAAGAATCAACTAATTCATAATCAAGTGATTCCAAAATCCCATCAACATGGTGTTTCTTCATGCGCTTTACACCAACATGACCTAAACGGCAGTGCCACAAATAAATTGCACTATCATTATTAACTTTGCATCTTTTGTCTTCAATATTATGAATATGTGTATCACTACGATCGAGATTCAACAAACCATTTTCATTGGGTGTATAACCATAGAAGGTTTTATTCATGTAAACAGAATAATTATTATTCTCTAACTTAAATGAATAATCGTATGGCAATAAACATGATCAAATCATATTCATGCTCAATGCAAACACCAAATAACACTTATTTAGGTTCAACACTAATCCCGAAAGTATAGGGAGTGTGCGATGATGATCATATCATTCTTGGAACTACTTCCAATACACATCGTTACTTCACCCTTAACTAGTCTCCGTTCATTCCGCAACTCCCGTTTCAAGTTACTACTCTTAGCAACTGAACTAATATCAAGTACCGAGGGGTTGCTATAAACACTAGTAAAGTACACATCAATAACATGTATATCCAATATACCTTTGTTCACTTTGCCATCCTTCTTATCCGGCAAATACTTGGGGCAGTTCCACTTCCAGTGACTAGTCCCTTTGCAGTAAAAGCACTTAGTCTCAGGTTTAGGTCTAGACTTGGGCTTCTTCACTTGAGCAGCAACTTGCTTGCTGTTCTTCTTGAAGTTCCCCTTCTTCCCTTTGCCCTTTTCTTGAAACTAGTGGTCTTGTTAACCATCAACACTTGATGCTTTTCTTGATTTCCACCTTCGTCGATTTCAACATCACGAAGAGCTTGGGAATCGTTTCCGTTATCCCTTGCATATTATAGTTCATCACGAAGCTCTAGCAACTTGGTGATAGTGACTAGAGAACTCTGTTAATCACTATATTATCTGGAAGATTAAGTCCCACTTGATTCAAGTGATTGTAGTACTCAGACAATCTGAGCACATGCTTACTGGTTGAGCTATTCTCCTCCATCTTGTAGGAAAAGTAATGTTAGAGGTCTCATACCTCTCGACACGGGCATGAGTATGAAATACCAATTTCAACTCTTGGAACATCTTATATGATCCGTGGCGTTCACAATATTTTTGAAGTCCCGGTTCTAAGCCGTAAAGTATGGTGCACTAAACTATCAAGTAGTTATCATACCGAGCTTTTGTCAAAACATTCAAAATGTCTGCATCTGCTCCTGCAATAGTTCTGTCACCTAGCGGTGCATCAAGGACACAATACTTCTGTGTAGCAATGAGGATAATCCTCAGATCACGGAGCTAGCCCCCATCTTTTCTGCTAACATCTTTCAACTTATTTTTCTCTAGGAACATATCAAAAATAAAACAGGGGGCTAAACACGAGCTATTGATCTACAACATAGATATGCTAATACTACTAGGACTAAGTTCATGATGAATTAAAGTTCAATTAATCATATTTCTTAAGAACTTCCACTTAGATAGACATCCCTCTAATCACCTAAGTGATCACGTGATCCAAATCAACTAAACCATGTCCGATCATCACGTGAGATGGAGAAGTTTTCAATGGTGAACATCACTGTGTTGATCATATCTACTATATGATTCATGCTCGACCTTTCGGTCTCAGTGTTCCGCGGCCATATCTACATATGCCAGGCTCGTCAAGTTTAACCCGAGTATTCTGCGTGTGCAAAACTGGCTTGCACCCGTTGTAGATGAATGTAGAGCTTATCAAACCCGATCATCACGTGGTGTCTCGGCATGATGAACTTTGGCAACGGTGTATACTCAGGGAGAACACTTTTATCTTGAAATTTAGTGAGAGATCATATAATGCTACTGCCAAACTAAGCAAAATAAGATGTATAAAAGATAAACATCACGTGCAATCATAATATGTGACATGATATGGCCATCATCATCTTGTGCTTTTGATCTCCATCTCCAAAGTACTGTCATGATCTCCATTGTTACCGGCATGACACTATGATATCTATCATCTTGATATTTTATCAATGTGTCGTCACATGGTCGTCTCACCAGCTATTGCTTTTGCAACTATTGCTATCACATAACGATAAAGTAAAGCAATTACATAGCACTTGCATCTTATGCAAATAAAGAGACAACCATAAGGCTCCTGCCAGTAGCCGATAACTTTAACAAAACATGATCATCTCATACAACAATTTATATTTCATCATGTCTTGACGATATCACATCACAACATGCCCTGCAAAAACAAGTTAGATGTCCTCTACTTTGTTGTTGCAAGTTTTACGTGGCTGCTACGGGCTGAGCAAGAACCGTTCTTACCTACGCATCAAAACCACAATGATAGTTTGTCAAGTTAGTGTTGTTTTAACCTTCTCAAGGACCGGGCATAGCCACACTCGGTTCAACTAAAGTTGGAGAAACTGACACCCACTAGCCACCTGTGTGCAAAGCACATCGGTAGAACCAGTCTCGTGTAAGCGTACACGTAATGTCGGTCTGGGCCGCTTCATCCAACAATACCACCGAACCAAAGTGTGACATGCTGCTAAGCAGTATGACTTGTATCGCCCACAACTCACTTGTGTTCTACTCATGCATATAACATCTACGCATAAAACCAGGCTCTGATGCCACTGTTGGGGAACGTAGTAATTTCAAAAAAATTCCTACGCACACTCAGGATCATGGTGATGCATAGCAACGAGAGGGGAGAGTGTGTCCACGTACCCTCGTAGACCGAAAGCGGAAGCGTTAGCACAACGCGGTTGATGTAGTCGTACTTCTTCATGATCCGATCGATCCAAGTACCGAACGTACGACACCTCCGAGTTCAGCACACGTTCAGCTCGATGACGTCCCACGAACTCCGATCTAGCAGAGCTTCATGGGAGAGTTTCATCAGCACGACGGCGTGATGATGGTGATGATGTTGCTACCAAAGCAGGGCTTTGCCTAAGCACCAAGGTGGAATATGGTGGAGGGGGGCACCGCACACGGCTGGATTAGATCAACAGATTAACTTATATGTCTTGGGGTGCCCCTGCCCCCGTATATAAAGGAGGGAGGGAGGAGGAGGCCGGCCCTAGGAGGAGCGTGCCAAGGGAGTAGGATTCCTACTCCTAGTAGGAGTAGGTTTCCTTCTTTCCTAGTCCAACTAGGAGAAGGGGGAAATGAGGGGAAGGGGAGAAGGAAGGGAGAGGGGGCCGCGCCCCAAACCCCTTGTCCAATTCGGACTGGGCTTGGGAGGGGCGCACGCCACCTCCTGGCTGCTGGTTCTCCTTCCCACTAAGGCCCATTAAGGCCCATTGACTCCCCGGACAAATTCCCATAACTCCCTGGTACTCCGAAAAATACCCGAATCACTCAGTACCTTTCCGATGTCCGAATATAGCCTTCCAATATATCGATCTTTACATCTCGACCATTTCAAGACTCCTCGTCATGTCCCCAATATCATCCAGGACTCCGAACTACCTTCGGTACATCAAATCACATAAACTCATAATACCGATCATCACCGAAGTTTAAGCGTGCGGACCCTACATGTTCGAGAACTATGTAGACATGACCGAGACACGTCTCCGGTCAATAACCAATAGCGGAACCTGGATGCTCATATTGGCTCGTACATATTCTACGAAGATCTTTATCGGTCAAACTGCATAACAACATACGTTGTTCCCTTTGTCATTGGTATGTTACTTGCCTGAGATTCTATCGTTGGTATCTCAATACCTAGTTCAATCTCGTTACCAGCAAGTCTCTTTACTCGTTCCGTAATGCATCATCCCGCAACTAACTCATTAGTTACATTGCTTGCAAGGCTTATAGTAATGTGCATTACCGAGAGGACCCAGAGATACCTCTCTGACAATCGGAGTGTCAAATCCTAATCTTGAAATACGCCAACTCAACAAGTACCTTCGGTGACACTTGTAGAGCACCTTTATAATCACCCAGTTACGTTGTGACGTTTGATAGCACACAAAGTGTTCCTCCGGTAAACAGGAGTTGCATAATCTCATAGTCATAGGAACATTTATAAGTCATGAAGAAAGCAATAGCAACATACTAAATGATCAAGTGCTAAGCTAACGGAATGCATCAAGTCAATCACATCATTCTCCTAATGATGTGATTCCGTTAATCAAATGACAACTCATGTCTATGGCTAGGAAACATAACCATCTTTGATCAACGAGCTAGTCAAGTAGAGGCATACTAGTGACACTTTGTTTGTCTATGTATTCACACATGTATTATGTTTCCAGTTAATACAATTCTAGCATGAATAATAAACATTTATCATGATATAAGGAAATAAATAATAACTTTATTATTGCCTCTAGGACATATTTCCTTCAGAAGTGTCATGTAGTCGACTTTCATATAACACCACTAGAGGAGAGACAACATACATCTCATCAAAATATCGAACAAATACCAAATCCACATGATTACTTATAACAAGACTTCTCCCATGTGCTCAGGAAAAAACATAATTACTCACAAAGCATATTCATGATCAAGATCTGAGGAGTATTAATTGTCATTAAGGATCTGAAAATATAATCTTCCACCGGATAAACCAACTAGCATCAACTATAATGAGTAATCAACACTACTAGCAACCCACAGGTTCCAATCTAAGGTTTTGGGACCAAGATCGAATACAAGAGATGAACTAGGGTTTGAGAGGAGATGGTGCTGGTGAAGATGTTGATGGAGATTGACCCCCTCTCGATGAGAGGATCGACGGTGATGACGATGGCGACGATTTCCCCTCCCGGAGGGTTGTTTCCCCGGCAGAATAGCTCCGCCGGAGCCCTAGATTGGTTCTGCCTAGGTTCCGCCTCGTGACGGCGGCACTTTGTCCCGAAAGCATTCTTCTGATTTTTCTAGGTCAAAAGACACCATATAGCCAAAGATGGGCATCGGAGGCCTGCTAGGGGGGCCACAAGGTCGGGGGGCGCGTCCTCCACCCTTGTAGCTGGCTGGTGGCCCCCCTCTGGTACTTTCTTTGCTCAATATTTTTTTATATTCCAAAAACATGCTCCGTGAAGTTTTAGGACTTTTGAAGTTGTGCAGAATAGGCCTCTAATATTTGCTCCTTTTCCAATCCAAAATTCCACCCGCCGACATTCTCCCTCTTCTTGTAAACCTTATAAAATAAGACAGAATAGGCATATGTATTGTGATATAATGTGTAATAACTGCCCATAATGCAATAAATATCAATATAAAAGCATGATGGAAAATGGACGTATCAACTCCCCCAAGCTTAGACCTCGCTTGTCCTCAAGCGAAAGACGAAATCGAAAAATATGTCCACATGTTTCAAGATAAAGGTGTCGATAAAATAAAATACTGACATGAGGGCATCATGATCATCTTTAGAACAACAACATATAATGTCAGATAATTTCTTATGCTAAAGTAACAATTCGTTCACAAGGTGAAGTATGAATCAGAAACTTCATTGAAAACTATCATATAATCTTTCACAATTGCTAACACTCACGTGATACTTATGGGTTCAAAGTTTCAGTCGGGCACAGGGAAAGATAGGGGCTTATAGTTTCGCCTCCCAGCGTTTTACCTCAAGGGTAACATCAATAATAATACTTTATGCAAACCTACATTCGAGTGGATGTATATAACCGAATCTCTCCAACACATAGTGTTTGCCAAAAGAAAAAGTATAAAAAGGAAAAGTGGTGATCACCATGACTCTTGTATAAGGGTAGAAGATAAAAGTAAAAGATAGGACCTTCATAGAGGGAAGCAGAGGTTGTCATGCACTTTTATGGTTGGATACACAAAATCATAATGCGAAAGAATGTCACTTTATATTGCCGCTTGTAATAAGGAGCTTTATTATGCAGTCCATCGCTTTTATTTCTTCCATATCACAAGTTTGTATAAAGCTTATTTTCTTCACACTAATAGATCATACATATTTACAGAGCAAGTTTTATTGCTTGCACTAATGACAACTTACTTGAAGGATCTTACTCAATCCATAGGTAGGTATGGTGGACTCTCATGGCAAAACTGGGTTTAGGGATGTTTGGAAGTGATACGTCTCCAATGTATCTATAATTTTTGATTGTTCCATGCTATTATATTATCTATTTTGGATGTTTAATGGGCTTCAATATGCTCTTTTATATTATTTTTGGGACTGGCCTATTAACCGGAGGCCCAGTGCCAGTTTCTGTTTTTTTGCCTAATTCAGTGTTTCATAGAAAAGGAATATCAAACGGAATCCAAATAGAACGAAACATTCGCGAGGATCTTTGTTGGAACAAACGAAAACTAGGAGACTTGGAGTGGAATTCTGGAACTCCGTGAGGCGTCCACGAGATAGGAGGGCGAGCCCAGGGTAGTAGGCGCGCCCCCACCCTCGTGGGCCCCATGGAGCTCCACCTATTGGGGAACGCAGTAATTTCAAAAAAATTCCTATGCACACACAAGATCTATCATGGTGATGCATAGCAACGAGAGGGGAAGACTATTGTCCACGTACCCTTGTAGACCGTAAGCGGAAGCGTTATGACAACGCGGTTGATGTAGTCGTACATCTTCATGATCCGACCAATCCTAGTACCGAAAGTACGTCACCTCCGCGATCTGCACACATTCGGCTCGGTGACGTCCCACGAACTCTCGATCCAGCTAAGTGTCGAGGGAGAGCTTCATCAGCACGACGGTGTGATGACAGTGATGATGAAGCTACTGGCATAGGGCTTCGCCTAAGCACTATGATGATATGACCAAGGTGGATTATGGTGGAGGGGGGCACCACACACGGCTAAGGGATCAATATCAACTTGTGTGTTCTAGGGTGCCCCCTGCCCCCGTATATAAAGGAGCAAGGGGGGAGGCCCACCAGCCCTTGGGGCGCGCCAAGGAGGGGAGGAGTACTCCTCCTAGTAGGAGTATGACTCCCCCTTTCCTAGTCCAACTAGGAGGAGGAATGGGGAAGGAAGGAGAGGAGAAGGGAGAAGGAAAGGGGGCCCCCACCCCCTTCCCTAGTCCAATTCGGACTAGAGGGGGAGGGGTGCGCGGCCCTGCCTTGGCCGGTCTTGTCTTTCTCCACTAAGGCCCATATGGCCCATTAGTTCCCCGGGTGGGGGGTCCGGTAACCCTCCAACACTCTGGTTTTCTCCGAAATCACCTGTAACACTTCCGGTGTCCGAATATAGCCGTCCAGTATATCAATCTTTATGTCTCGACCATTTAGAGACTCCTCGTCATGTTCGTGATCACATCTAGGACTCCGAATTATCTTCGGTACATCAAAACACATAAACTCATAATACCGATCGTCACCGAACGTTAAGCGTGCGGACCCTACGGGTTCGAGAACTATGTAGACATGACCGAGACACGTCTGCGGTCAATAACCAATAGAGGAACCTGGATGTTCATATTGGCTCCCACATATTCTACAAACATCTTTATCGGTCAAACCGCATAACGATATACGTTGTTCCCTTTGTCATCGGTATGTTACTTGCCCGAGATTCGATCGTCGGTATCTCAATACCTAGTTCAATCTCGTTACTGTCAAGTCTCTTTACTCGTTCCATAATGCATCATCCCGCAACTAACTCATTAGTCGCATTGCTTGCAAGGCTTATAGTGCCGTGCATTACCGAGAGGGCCCAAAGATACCTCTCCGATACTCGAGTGACAAATCCTAATCTCGATCAATGCCAACTCAACAAACACCATTGGAGACACCCGTGGAGCATCTTTATAGTCACCCAGTTACGTTGTGACGTTTGATAGCACACTAAGTGTTCCTCCAGTATTCGGGAGTTGCATGTTCTCATAGTCATAGGAACATGTATAAGTTATGGAGAAAGCAATAGCAACAATCTAAACGATCATCGTGCTAAGCTAACGGATGGGTCAAGTCAATCACATTATTATCCAATGATGTGATCCCGTTAATTAAATGACACTCATGTCTATGGTCAGGAAACATAACCATCATTGATTCAACGAGCTAGTCAAGTAGAGGCATACTAGTGACACTCTGTTTGTCTATGTATTCACACATGTACTAAGTTTCCAGTTAATAAAATTCTAGCATGAATAATAAACATTTATCATGATATAAGGAAATATAAATAACAACTTTATTATTGCCTCTAGGGCATATTTCCTTCAGTCTCCCACTTGCACTAGAGTCAATAATCTAGATTACATTGTAATGATTCTAACACCCATGGAGTCTTGGTGTTGATCATGTTTTGCTCGTGAGAGAGGCTTAGTCAATGGGTATGCAACATTTAGATCTGTATGTATCTTGAAAATCTCTATGTCTCCCTCCTTGACATGATCGCGGATGAAATTGAAGCGTCTCTTGATGTGCTTGGTTCCCTTGTGAAATCTGGATTCCTTTGCCAAGGCAATTACACCTGTATTATCACAAAAGATTTTCATTGGACCCGATGCACTAGGTATTACACCTAGATCGGATATGAACTCCTTCATCCAGACTCCTTCATTTGCTGCTTCCGAAGCAGCTATGAACTCCACTTCACATGTAGATCCTGCCAGGATGCTCTGCTTGGAACTGCACCAACTGACAGCTCCACCATTTAATAAAAATACGTATCCGGTTTGTGACTTAGAGTCATCCGGATCAGTGTCAAAGCTTGCATCAACATAACTGTTTACGACGAGATCTTTGTCACCTCCATAAATGAGAAACATATCCTTAGTCCTTTTCAGGTATTTCAGGATGTTCTTGACCACTGTCTAGTGATCCACTCCTGGATTACTTTGGTACCTCCCTGCTAAACTAATAGCAAGGCACACATCATGTCTGGTACACAACATTGCGTACATGATAGAACCTATGGCTGAAGCATAGGGAATGACTTTCATTTTCTCTCTATCTTCTGCAGTGGTCGAGCAGTGAGTCTGACTCAACTTCACACCTTGTAACACAACCAAGAACCCTTTCTTTGCTTGATCCATTTTGGACTTCTTCAAAATTTTATCAAGGTATGTGCTTTGTGAAAGTCCAATTAAGCGTCTTGATCTATCTCTATAGATCTTGATGCCCAATATATAAGCAGCTTCACCGAGGTCTTTCATTGAAAAATTCTTATGAAAGTATCCTTTTATGCTATTAAGAAATTCAGTATCATTTCCGATCAACAATATGTCATCTACATATAATATCATAAATGCTATAGAGCTCCCACTCACTTTCTTGTAAATACAGGCTTCTCCAAAAGTCTATATAAAACCATATGCTTTGATCACACTATCAAAGCATATATTCCAACTCCGAGAGGCTTGCACCAGTCCATAAATGGATCGCTGGAGCTTGCACACTTTGTTAGCACCTTTTGGATCGACAAAACCTTCTGGTTGCATCATATACAACTATTCTTTAAGATATCCATTAAGGAATGCAGTTTTGACATCCATTTGCCAAATTTCATAATCATAAAATGCGGCAATTGCTAACATGATTCGGACGGACTTAAGCATCGCTATGGGTGAGAAGGTCTCATCGTAGTCAACTCCTTGAACTTGTCAAAAACCTTTTGCAACAAGTCAAGCTTTGTAGACAATAACATTACCGTCAGCGTCAGTCTTCTTCCTGAAGATCCATTTATTCTCTATGGCCTGCCGATCATCGGGCAAGTCAACCGAAGTCCACACTTTGTTCTCAAACATGGACCCCATCTCATATTTCATGGCCTCAAGCCATTTTGCGGAATCTAGGCACATCATCGCTTCCTCATAGTTCGTAAGTTCATCATGGTCAAGTAACATGACCTCCAGAATAGGATTACCATACCACTCTGGTGCGGATCTTTCTCTGGTTAACCTATGAGGTTCGGTAGTAACTTGATCAGAAGTTTCATGATCATCATCATTAGCTTCCTCACTTACTGGTGTAGGAATCACTGGAACTGATTTCAGTGATGAACTACTTTCCAATAAGGGAGCAGGTACAATTACCTCATCAAGTTCTACTTTCCTCCCACTCACTTCTTTCAAGAGAAACTCCTTCTCTAGAAAGGATCCATTCTTAGCAACGAATATCTTGCCTTCAGATCTCAGATAGAAGGTGTACCCAACAATCTCTTTTGGGTATCCTATGAAGACACATTTCTCCGATTTGGGTTGGAGCTTATCAGGTTGAAGCTTTTTCTCATAAGCATCACAGCCCCAAACTTTAAGAAATGACAACTGGGGTTTCTTGCCAAACCACAATTCATAAGGTGTCGTCTCAACGGATTTAGATGGTGCCCTATTTAATGTGAATGCAGCTGTCTCTAAAGAATAACCCCAAAATGATAGCGGTAAATCAGTGAGAGACATCATAGATCGCACCATATCTAGTAAAGTACGATTACGACGTTCGGACACACCATTACGTTGTGGTGTTCGGGGTGGCGTGAGTTGCGGAACTATTCCGCATTGTTTCAAATGAATACCAAACTCGTAACTCAAATATTCTCCTCCACGATCAGATCGTAGAAACTTTATTTTCTTGTTATGATGATTTTCCACTTCACTCTGAAATTCTTTGAACTTCCAAATGTTTCAGACTTATGTTTCATTAAGTAGATATACCCATATCTGCTCAAATCATCTATGAAGCTGAGAAAATAACGATATCCATCGCGAGCCTCAATGTTCATTGGACCACATACATCAGTATGTATGATTTCCAATAACTTTGTTGCTCGCTCCATTGTTCTGGAGAACAGAGTTTTAGTCATCTTGCCCATGAGGCATGGTTCGCATGTACCAAGTGATTCATAATCAAGTGATTCCAAAAGTCCATCAGAATGGAGTTTCTTCATGCGCTTTACACCAATATGACCCAAACATCGGTGCCACAAATAAGTTGCATTATCATTATCAACTCTGCATCTTTTGGCTTCAATACTATGAACATGTGTATCACTACTATCAAGATTTAGTAAAAATAGACCAGTCATCAAGGGTGCATGACCATAAAAGATATTACTCATATAAATAGAACAACCATTATTCTCTAATTTAAATGAATAACTGTATCGCATCAAATAAGATCCAGATATAATGTTCATGCTCAATGCTGGCACCAAATAACAATTATTTAGGTCTAAAACTAACCCCGAAGGTAGATGTAGAGGTAGCGTGCTGACGGCGATCACATCGACTTTGGAACCATTTCCCACGCGCGTTGTCACCTCGTCCTTAGCCAATCTTCGCTTAATCCATAGCCCCTGTTTCGAGTTGCAAATATTAGCAACAGAACCAGTATCGAATACCCAGGCGCTACTGCGAGCATTAGTATGGTACACATCAATAACATGTATATCAAATATACCTTTCACTTTGTCATCCTTCTTCTCTACCAAATACTTGGGGAAGTTCCGCCTCCATTGACCAGTCCCTTTGCAGTAGAAGCACTCAGTCTCAGGCTTAGGTCCAGACTTGGGTTTCTTCACTTGGGCAGCAACTGGCTTGCTGTTTTTCTTGAAGTTCCCCTTCTCCCCTTTACCTCTTTTCTTGAAACTAGTGGTCTTGTTGACCATCAACACTTGATGCTCTTTCTTGATTTCTACCTCTGCAGCCTTTAGCATTCGTAGAGCTTAGGAATAGTCTTATCCATCCCTTGCATATTATAGTTCATCACGAAGCTCTTGTAGCTTGGTGGTAGTGATTGAAGAACTCTGTCAATGACACTATCATCTGGAAGATTAACTCCCAGCTGAGTCAAGTGGTTGTGGTACCCAGACATTTTGAGTATATGTTCACTGACAGAACTATTCTCCTCCATTTTGTAGCTATAGAACTTATTGGAGACTTCATATCTCTCAATCCGAGCATTTTCTTGAAATATTAACTTCAACTCCTGGAACATCTCATATGCTCCATGACATTCAAAACATCGTTGAAGTCCCGGTTCTAAGCCGTAAAGCATGGCACACTGAACTATCGAGTAGTCATCAGCTTTCCTCTGCCAGGTGTTCACAACATCTGGCGTTGCTCCTGCAGCGGGTTTGTCACCTAGCGGTGCTTCCAGGATGTAATTCATCTGTGCAGCAATGAGGATAGTCCTCAAGTTATGTACCCAGTCAGTGTAGTTGCTACCATCATCTTTCAACTTAGCTTTCTCTAGGAACATATTAAAATTCAATGGAACAACAGCACGGGCCATCTATCTACAACAACATGGACATGCAAAATACTATCAGGTACTATGTCCATGATAAATTAAAGTTCAATTAATCAAATTACTTAAGAACTCCCACTTGGATAGACATCCCTCTAATCATCTAAGTGATCACGTGATCCATATCAACTAAACCATGTCTGATCATCACGTGAGATGGAGTAGTTTTCAATGGTGAACATCACTATGTTGATCATATCTACTATATGATTCACGCTCGACCTTTCGGTCTCAGTGTTCCGAGGCCATATTTGCATATGCTAGGCTCGTCAAGTTTAACCCGAGTATTCTACGTGTGCAAAACTGGCTTGCACCTGTTGTATGTGAACGTAGAGCTCATCACACCCGATCATCACGTGGTGTCCCAGCACGACGAACTGTAGCAATGGTGCATACTCAGGGAGAACACTTATACCTTGAAATTTAGTGAGAGATAATCTTACAATGCTACCGTTGAACTAAGCAAAATAAGATGCATGAAGGATAAACATCACATGCAATCAATATATGTGATATAATATGTCCATCATCATCTTGTGCCTTTGATCTCCATCTCCAAAGCACCGTCACGATCATCATCGTCACCGGCTTGACACCTTGATCTCCATCGAAGCATCATTGTTGTCTTGCCAACTATTGCTTCTACGACTATCACTACCGCTTAGTGATAAATTAAAGCAATTACACGGCGATTGAATTTCATACAATAAAGCGACAACCATATGGCTCCTTCCAGTTGCCGATAACTGTGTTACAAAACATGATCATCTCATACAATAAAATTTAGCATCATGTCTTGACCATATCACATCACAACATGCCCTGCAAAAACAAGTTAGACGTCCTCTACTTTGTTGTTGCAAGTTTTACATGGCTGCTATGGGCTGAGCAAGAACCGTTCTTACCTACGCATCAAAAACCACAACGCGGTATAGTGATTCCTTTTTGATCTTCAGAAAGAACCCTGTTCATTGAATCTGATTCAACTAAAGTTGGAGAAACTAACACCCACCAGCCACCTGTGTGCGAAGCACGTCGGTAGAACCAGTCTCGCTTAAGCGTACACATAATGTCGGTCTGGGCCGCTTCATCGAACAATACCATCGAATCAAGAATCAACTAGTGACGACAAGCAATATGTATATACCCACGTCCACAACTCATTTGTGTTCTACTCGTGCATATAACATCTATGCATAGTCCTGGCTCTGATACCACTGTTGGGGAACGCAGTAATTTCAAAAAAATTCCTACGCACCTGCAAGATCTATCATGGTGATGCATGGCAATGATAGGGAAAGAGTGTTGTCCATGTACCCTGGTAGACCATAAGCGGAAGCGTTATGACAACGCGGTTGATGTAGTCGTACGTCTTCACAATCCGACCGATCCTAGTACCGAAAGTACGACACCTCCACGATCTGCACACGTTCGGCTCGGTGACATCCCACGAACTCTCGATCCAGATGAGTGTCGAGGGAGAGCTTCGTCAGCATGACGGTGTGATGACGGTGATGATGAAGCTACTGGCGCAGGGCTTCGCCTAAGCACTACGACGATATGACCGAGGTGGATTATGGTGGTGGGGGGCACCGCACACGGCTAAGGGATCAATGATCAACTTGTGTGTTCTAGGGTGCCCCCTGCCCCCGTATATGAAGGAGCAAGGAGGGAGGCTGGCTGTCCCTTGGGGAACGCCAAGGAGGGGAGGAGTCCTCCTCCTAGTTGGACTAGGACTAGGACTCCCCCTTTCCTAGTCCAGCTAGGAGGAGGAAGGGGGAAGGAAGGAGAGGAGAAGGGAGAAGGAAAGGGGGGCGTCACCCCCTTCCCTAGTCCAATTCGGACTAGAGGGGGAGGGGCACGTGGCCCTGCCTTGGCCGGTCCTCTTTCTCCACTAAGGCCCATGTGGCCCATTAGTTCCCCCCCCCCCCGGGGGGGGGGGGGAGGGGGGTTCCGGTAACCCTCCGGCACTCCGGTTTTCTCCGAAATCACATGGAACACTTCCGTGTCCGAATATAGCCATCCAATATATCAATATTTATGTCTCGACCATTTTGAGACTCCTCGTCATGTCCGTGATCACATTTGGGACTTCGAATTATCTTCGGTACATCAAAACACATAAACTCATAATATCGATCGTCACCGAACGTTAAGCATGCGGACCCTACGGGGTCGAGAACTATGTAGACATGACCGAGACACATCTCCGGTCAATAACCAATAGCGGAACCTGGATGTTCATATTGGCTCCCACATATTCTACGAAGATCTTTATCGGTCAAACCGCATAACAATATACGTTGTTCCCTTTGTCATCGGTATGTTACTTGACCGAGATTCGATCATCAGTATTTCAATACCTAGTTCAATCTCATTACCGGCAAGTTTCTTTTCTCGTTCCGTAATGCATCGTCCAGCAACTAACTCATTGGTCACATTGCTTGCAAGGCTTATAGTGATGTGCATTACCGAGAGGGCCTAGAGATACCTCTCCGATACTCGGAGTGACAAATCCTAATCTCGATCTATGCCAAATCAACAAACACCATTGGAGACACCTGTAGAGCATCTTTATAGTCACCCAGTTACGTTGTGACATTTTATAGCACACTAAGTGTTCCTCCGATATTCGAAGTTGCATGATCTCATAGTCATAGGAACATGTATAAGTTACAGAGAAAGCAATAGCAACAAACTAAACGATCATCGTGCTAAGCTAATGGATGGGTCAAGTCAATCACATCATTCTCCAATGATGTGATCCCATTAATCAAATGACAACTCATGTCTATGGTCAGGAAACATAACCATCATTGATTCAACGAGCTAGTCAAGTAGAGGCATACTAGTGACACTCTGTTTCTCTATGTATTCACACATGTACTAAATTTCCAGTTAATACAATTCTAGCATGAATAATAAACATTTATCATGATATAAGGAAATATACATAAAAACTCTATTATTGCCTCTAGGGCATATTTCCTTCACCACCGACGTACTTCTTTTGCCTATACATACTCTTATACCCTAAAAACATCAGGGGGAGCCACGAAACCACTTTTCCACCGCCGCAATCTTCTGTATCCGTGAGATCCCATCTGGGGCCTTTTCCGGCAATCTGTCGGAGAGGGATTCGATCATGGAGGGCTTCTACATCAACACCATAGCCTCTCCGATGATGTGTGAGTAGTTTACCATAGACCTTCGGGTCCATAGTTATTATCTAGATTGCTTCTTCTCTCTCTTCGGTTCTCAATACAAAGTTCTCCTCGATGTTCTTACTTTTTGCGGTGTGTTTGTCGAGATCCGATGAATTGTGGATTTATGATCAAGTTTATCTATGAAAAATATTTGGTTCTTCTCTGAATTCTTATATGCATGATTTGATATCTTTGCAAGTCTCTTCGAATTATCGGTTTAGTTTGGCCTACTAGATTGATCTTGCTTGCAATGGGAGAAGTGCTTAGCTTTAGGTTCTGTAGCGACCCAACCTCAAACGGTCAAGTCTCTGTGCTTTAGTGTCATCCCTGGATCGGTAATGCTGACGCACACAGTACTCGAATGATTTATAACAGAGTAGCAATCACACACTTATTACATCGGATGTCTCAAAAGAGAACTTATTACAATAAATATGGCTTAAGGCCATCTAATACGATAACAGCGGAAGGCTTGGAAGATAAAGTGAGTCCATCAACTCCAATGGCATAGCTGAGCTGCACGGCAACGACCTAACAAACCTTACTCCTCTTCTGAAAAGTCTGCAACATAATACGTTGCAGCCTGAAAACGGGTCAGCACATGGAATATGCTGGCAAAGTAACTCAGTAGAGCAAGAACAGAATAATGCTATCACTACATGCATATTTGGCTGGTGGAAAGCTCTATGGTTACAGTTTTTGTGAAAAGCCAATTTTTCCCTACGACAAAGGAATAGATTTTAATTTAACTATCATGGTAGTTGAAACATCATTGAGAAGGTTCCTCCAACTCAATCCCAATTAAAGTGATTAACAACCCAACAATATTAATTAAGAGTGATGAGATACTTCAGATACTCCAAGTACTAGATACTCAAGATTGTCCATAACCGAGGACACGGCTAACCATGATTAGTTTATACACTCTGCAGAGGTTTGTGCACTTTTCCCCACAAGACTCGATCTCCTCCGTTGGATTTCTCGCACGGCATGGTGTTTGAGAAACGGATGACCGAGACACAGTCTTTCAGAAACATTAACTCTCTACTCCGGGTAGACCATACCAAACCTACAAACCCACTACCTGCTGATCTAACTCTTCAAGAGCTTCACATAACTTACTCAACTATGCTAGAGCCCATAATAGCTTGTGGCCGCACACGGAAGTTTCTAGCATGAATCATCTCAGTTCCCTTTGAGCCTGGGTGGTGGTCCATAGGAAGATCACACGGGTACTCTGGGATTTCCAAAAATACATGCAACACTGGGTACTCCAGGTGCCTCAATCCACCCAGATGTGTATTTAAGTTGCAACCTTAAGTTGAACCATTAATTGAGAATCTCACATCTGTCATGGATTTCACTCACCCAAACCACGTCTACGAGCATAGCATAGCGATATAAGCAACGCGTAGAAGTAACTCCTAGGGTTTGAAAGTAACAGGGTAATAGGTTCTACCTCATCAACTACTTCACAACCCACATGTTAATGACATCCTAACCATGCAATGTTTGAGGATTGGAACGAATGCATAAAAACTGGGTGATAAAGGGATATGATCAAAGTGTTACTTGCCTTGCTGATGATCCGCGTAACCTAGAGACTCCAAATAACACGCTTCACACTCCAGGAATTCTATCGTAAACAAACAATAGCATACATAAGCAACAATCAACGAAGCACGGGTAAAACTCAAATAAGAAGATCTAACCGGAAAGTTCAACTTAAAAACTCCGATTTGCAAAAAGAATCAAATCAAACGGAGCAACGAAACTCAAACGGTGAAGGAAACAAGATCCGTTTACTAATCTGAACTAAGGTCAAATTTTACATTACCAAAATCTTGTTCAAATTGGTTAAGAGGAAAGAGGGTGTCGAGACAAAGATCTAGGCGTTTGAATCGCCTGATTACGACTAACGTGCGAAAAGATAAACAGAAACGAAAATCGGATCAGAAATCGCGATCGAGAATAATCGCAGAAAAATCTGATAAAAAGAAAACTGACAAACAGACTAACGGACGAGCGTTTGTTAGCTGTAACTAACGGGCGAAAACCGTTTGTTAAAACGAACATATGGACGAATGTTCGCTAAATAGAAGAACTGGGAAAAATCGGTGAACCGATCTAAAAAACGAACTAGGGTTTTCTAAAAAAACCCTGCGGCGACGGATCGGCGCGGTACCTCCGGCGAGGCGGGATTGGGGCGGCGGCTTCGTGGGGCAGCAGGGCTCGGCGGCGGCGCAGCGAGGCAAGGCGGCGGTGAGGCGTGAGCGGTGGCGCGGCTGCGAGGCTCGGCGGCGGGGCTGGCGGTGGTGGTTGGTGGTGGTGGCGGCTCGGGGGAGGAGTATATAAAGAGGGGGGCTTGGAGGAGGGGCCAAGCCGGTGGCGAGGAGGAGTCCCGGCCGGACTCCTCGCTCGAGTCGGCGGCAGCACGCGCGCGCGAGGGAAGGCGGCGGCGCGGGCGGTTGGGCGGCTCGGTTAGGTTTCGGCCCAGTCGGCACCCGAAGTTTTTTTTAAAACAATTCCGCCGAACAGAAAAAAATCCTAGAAAATAAAATAGAAATCTAAAAATGCCAAAACAAATTTTCACCGTCTAAATGAAATATTTAGAACAAGATGAAAATTTTCTTGGCCCTAAAATGCAATTTTGAAAAATGTGCAATTTTTCTAATTGCAAATAAAATCCAAATAAAATCAAATAAATGATTTTAATATTTTTCCTCCAATATTTCAATTATTTTGGAGAATTCGTATTATCTTCTCTCATATATTTTTATTATGAAATATTTTTCAGAGAGAAAAATAATCAAAATAAAAAATCCTCGTTTCATTATTTGATAAAAACCAAATATGAAAACCGGGAAATCCCCAACTCTCTCCGAGGGTCCTTGAGTTGCTTAGGGTTTCGAGGATTGCAGAACAAAAATGCAATAAAATATGATATGCATGAATGATCTATGTATAACATTCCAAATTGAAAATTTGGGATGTTACAAACCTACGCCCCTTAAGATGAATCTCGCCCTCGAGATTCGGTTTGGCTAGAAAATAGGTGTGGGTGGTCTTTGCGTAGATCATCCTCTCGTTCCCAGGTGGCTTCATCCTCGGTATGGTGACTCCACTGAACTTTGCAAAACTTGATAACCTTGCTGCAGGTGACTCGGCTGGCAAACTCAAGAATCTTAACTCGCTTTTCCTCATATGTCAAATCACTGTCCAACTGAATCGCCTCCAAGGGTACTGTATCTCTTAATGGTATATCGGCCATCTCAGCATGACACTTCTTCAACTACGAAATGTGGAACACGTCATGAACTCCTGACAGTCCTTCAGGTAACTCCAACTTGTAGGCAACTTGTCCCATCCGTTCCAAAACGGGATAGGGTCCTACAAATATCGGGGCTAACTTTCCTTTAACTCCAAAACGTTTCACTCCTTGCAAGGGGGATACTCGCAGATATGCTCTATCTCCAATTTCATAGGTTACCTCCTGGCATTTCGAGTCTGCATAACTCTTCTGCCTGGACTGAGCAATCTTCAATCTATCACGAATCAACTTAACTTTCTCTTCAGACTCCTTGATCAAGTCCGGTCCAAACAACTGTCGGCCTCCTACTTCATCCCACATCAACGGTGTTCTCCACCTTCGTCCATACAGGGCTTCAAACGGTGCCATCTTCAAACTGGCTTGGTAGCTATTGTTGTATGAGAACTCTGCATAAGGCAAATTGTCATCCCAACTAGATCCATAATCTAGCGCATAGGCTCTCAGCATATCTTCCAGAATCTGGTTGACTCTCTCGGTCTGTCCATCCGTCTGCGGGTGAAATGCGTTACTGAACTCCAATCTCGTTCCCAAAGTCTGGTGTAACTGATGCCAAAACTTTGAGGTAAACCGCGTTCCTCTATCTGATACGATGGTCCTCGGAACTCCATGCAGACATACGATCCTGGACATATATATCTTGGCCAACTTCACACTTGTGTAAGTGGTTTTCACTGGGATAAAGTGAGCCACTTTGGTCAAGCGATCAACTACTACCCATATGGAATCATATCCTGATTTGGTCCTGGGCAATCCGGTGATAAAGTCCATGCCAAGTTTATCCCACTTCCATTCGGGTATCGACATGGGCTATAACAATCCTGCCGGCTTTTGATGCTCTGCCTTCACTCTCTGACATACATCACATATAGCTACATATTCGGCAATATCCTTCTTCATACCCGTCCACCAGAAACGTTCCTTCAAATCCAAATACATCTTGGTGTTTCTGGGGTGTATCGAGTATGATGAGTCATGGGCCTCCTGCAGTATTAACTTCCTGATCTCTGTGTTATTGGGCACATAAACTCGGTCCTCAAACCATAAGGTGTCGTGCTCATCCTCACGAAAACCTTTGGCCTTTCCTTCGCTCATTCTCTCCTTTATCTCGGCAATCTCTTTGTCGTCCTTCTGAGCTTGCCGAATCTTACCCAACATCGTTGATTGAACTTCCATCGTTGCAACAAAACCTCTAGGAACAATCTCTAATCGAAGTTCCATGATATCCTCTGCTAACTCCTTTGGCACTCCCTTACCTTCAAGGACATTAGCATAACTCTTTCGGCTCAAGGCGTCTGCTACGACATTGGCCTTTCCTGGGTGATAGTGCAGCTTCAGTCATAATCCTTTATAAGCTCCAACCATCTCCTCTGCCTAAGGTTCAATTCCTTTTGTGTGAAGATGTACTTCAAACTCTTATGATCCGTGTACACATCACAACAATTTCCAATAAGGTAATGTCTCCAAGTCTTCAATGCATGCACTACGACTGCTAACTCCAAATCATGCGTGGCATAATTCAACTCGTGAGGTTTTAGTTGTCGCGAGGCATACGAAACAACTCTTCCGTGCTGCATAAACACACATCCAAGTCCCAAGCGAGAGGCCTCGCAATACACATGGAAATCCTTATGTATATTTGGCAGCGTCAGCACTGGGGCTGTCGTCAAACGTTTCTTCAACTCCTGGAAACTTGCCTCACAATCTTCCGTCCATTTAAACTTGGTATCCTTCTTCAATAACACCGTCATTGGCTTCGCAATCTTGGAAAAATTCTCAATGAATCTCTGATAGTATCCTGCGAGTCCAAGAAAACTGCGGATCTCGCTAACTGAAGTGGGCGCTAACCATTCAGTGACTGATTGAACCTTGCTGGGGTCTACTGCTATACCTTCTCCTGATATAACATGTCCAAGGAATCCAACTTCCTTCAACCAAAACTCGCATTTGCTGAACTTGGCATACAACTGCTGTTCCCTGAGTTTCTCGAGAACTAAACACAAATGCTCCTTGTGCTCCTCTTCATTCTTCGAGTATACCATAATATCATCAATAAACACCACAACAAACTTGTCCAAATATTCCATGAACACCTTGTTCATCATGCTCATGAAATAGGCAGGGGAGTTAGTCAGTCCAAACGACATGACTGTATACTCATATAATCTGTAACGTGTGGTGAATGATGTCTTTGATATATCTTTCTCTCGCATCTTCAACTGATGGTATCCCAATCGCAAATCGATCTTCGAAAACACCTTAGCTCCTTGCAGCTGATCAAACAGATCATTGATCATCGGCAGTGGGTACTTGTTCTTGATCGTCACTTCATTCAAGGCCCGATAATCAACAACCATTCTTAGGGATTTATCCTTCTTCTCAACCAAAAGCACTGGGGCCCGCAAGGTGATGAACTCCTTCGAATGTATCCTTTCTCCAATAACTCCTTGATCTATTTCTTAATTCCCTCCAGATCATTTGCGGGCATTCGATAGGGTCTCTTGGATGTTGGCCCTATCCCTGGCAATAGCTCTATCAAAAACTCGATGTCTCGATCCGGTGGCATGCCTGGTAACTCCTCTGGAAAAACATCCGGGTAATCCCTCACTACAGGCACTTCCTCCTGAACAACTCCCATGAGGGTATTCACTTGGCTCCTCCTAGGCACATGCCTAGATACATACTTAATCCTTTTTCCCTCCGGGGTGGTGAGATAAATCGACTTACTAGCACAGTCAATGCTTCCTCCATACTTTGACTTCCAGTCCATACCTAATATCACATCCAATCCTTGTGACTCCAAGATAATTAGGTCGGACCGAAAAACATGGCTTCCAATGGTTAGGGGTATCTGGTCACACCATCGACTAGACATATACTCTGCTCCAGGTGAACTCACTAAGAGAGGGGTCCTAAGGGTTTGGGTTGGTAGTTTAAACTTATCCATGAATCCCCTTGATATGTATGAATGCGATGCACCAGTATCAAATAGAACAAGAGCGGTAAATGACTTAACCAAAAACTTACCTATTACCGTGCCCGGCTGCTCTTCAACCTCCTCCATGTTAACGTGGTTCACTTGTCCTTTGTTGAATGGATTGGGCTTCTTCCCAGCGCCCCCATTTCCGTTTCCATTCTTTCCTTCAGGGCACTCCGTGGCATAGTGTTCAGTCTTCCCGCACTTTAAGCAAGTAACGTGACTTAGATCTCTTTTGGCGGGTGTGGCTGGATTGGGGCGGTTCTGATTGTTATTGGCTCCGTTCCCATTCCCATTCTTAGTACCATTGTGGTTATGCGATCCTCCTCTGGTGTGTTTATGACCTCCATGGTTATGAACAAGTCCTCCTGAGTTCGGGGTTAGGTGAGGCTTCTACTGAGCTCCTGAGTTATACCTCCCTTGTCCATACTTCCTCTTACGGCTCTCAATATGCTGCTGCTTCCCTTCAATCATAAGAGCCTTATCTACCAACTCCTGGTAGTTGTTGAAGGTTGCTACCATCAACTGCATACTCATCTCATCATTCAGCTCTTCCATAAGCTTCTCCTGCTTCGCGGCATCTGTGGCCATGTCATCAAGGGCACAGCGAGATAGCTTGCTAAACTCATCCACGTACTGAGCCACAGTATGGTTCCCCTGGCATAAGTTGCGAAACTCACGCTTCTTCAGATTCATGGCTCCAGTTGAGACATGGGCTGTGCGGAAAGCTTGCTGAAACTAGTCCCAAGTGACGTTGGCTATGGGGAGAGTGGCCGTGTAATTCTCCCACCATGAGGCTGCTGGTCCATCCAATTGATGTGCGGCAAAACGCACCTTCTCAGCATCTGTGCAACCTGTGGTGGTCAAATCCCTTCCAATACGGTGTAGCCAATCATCAGCAACTATAGGCTCGGTGCTACTGGAAAACACCGGCGGTTGTAAGCTTAGAAAACGGGCTAGGTTGTCCACTGGCGGCGGGTTGTTATTGTTGTTGCCCTGGTTCTGAACTAGTAATTGCATCAAGGTGTTCTGTTGCTGGATCAACTGAGTGAGCTCCGGCGGGAAGGCAAATCCGGGGTCACGTCTCGGAGGCATCTGATGGGTTTAGATGGAAGAGATTAGAATAGAATGAGGTCTAATGAGAAGGCACAACCCATATGCACATGAGACAAACACAATCAATTCACTCAATCAATCAAGCAAGGGCATACAAGCGGTCTAGAACTATCGCAAAAGGGCTCAACTACTACTAAATACATGGGGAATACTACTAATCATTGGGTGGTCATCTAGAAATATTGATCGGTGGAAGACTCCATGATATTTGCTCTAGCTTCATCTTCAAAATCATCATCACTAGGGTCGGAGTCGGTGTCGTCGATGATGATGTAGTCCTCCAAACGAATCTCCTTGGGTTCTTCATCTTCTACTGGAGTGGGGTCTCCCATGAATATTCCAATCTTCTTAATCAGGTCACCGTTCTTCTCTAGTAGTGTCACAATTTCCTCCACATATCCATCGCGTGTAGACTTAAGTTCTTCTTCCAGCTCGATGATCCTTGTCTTCGCCTTCTTCGAATCTATCATGTCTGCGCACATCTGATTCTCCTGGCGTTGAATGTGTTGGTTTAGTTCCTGGATGAAAGCTGCAATTGATCTATCCTTCCTGGTGCTGATCATCTCCCATTGCTCGTCTCGGCGCCCACATATCTGGTAGATAGTGTCCTTAAGATCCTTGTGATATACTTCTCCAATGCGTCCCATGGTGATGTGAGCAGCCATACTCTTTCCTAAACTCCAGGTTGGTGCGTCGAAGGAAAACTCTATGGGCTTAGTGACTAGCGTGAATGTCCTTCCTGGAACTTGAACTTGAATCATCCATCGCTCCTCTTCAGGTAAAGTGGCGTTGTAAGTCCCAGTGAAGCTTGCTATTCCTATGTTCAGGTACCTAGTGACTTCCTTCAAGTGTCGTCCAAAAGGTGCGTCTTCATCCGATTGTGCAAACTTGTTCCTTGCGTCCGCCATCCTAAAGAGGGGAAAATGGAGAGGAGTGAGAAATGAGAAGAGAATAGTGATCTAGGGTTTTAGCTTAGTGGTCGTGTCCTACACTCAGCGTGTGCTCTGATACCATCTTTGTAGCAACCCGACCTCAAACGGTCAAGTCTCTGTGCTTCAGTGTCATCCCTGGATCGGTAATGCTGACACACACAGTACTCGAAGGATTTATAACAGAGTAGCAATCACACACTTATTACATCGGATGTCTCAAAAGAGAACTTACTACAATAAATATGGCTTAAGGCCATCTAATATGATAACAGCGGAAGGCTTGGAAGATAAAGTGAGTCCATCAACTCCAATGACATAGCTGAGCTGCACGACAACGACCTAGCGAACCTTACTCCTTGTCTGAAAAGTCTGCAACATAATACGTTGCAGCCCGAAAATGGGTCAACACATGGAATATGCTGGCAAAGTAACATAGTAGAGCAAGAACAGAATAATGCTATCACTACATGCATATTTGGCTGGTGGAAAGCTCTATGGTTACAGTTTTTGCGAAAAGCCAATTTTTCCCTACGACAAAGGAATAGATTTTAATTTAACTATCATGGTAGTTGAAACATCATTGAGAAGGTTCCTCCAACTCAATCCCAATTAAAGTGATTAACAACCCAACAATATTAATTAAGAGTGATGAGATACTTCAGATACTCCAAGTACTAGATACTCAAGATTGTCCATAACCGGGGACACGGCTAACCATGATTAGTTTGTACACTCTGCAGAGGTTTGCGCACTTTTCCCCACAAGACTCGATCTCCTCCATTGGATTTCTTGCATGACATGGTGTTTGAGAAACGGATGACCGAGACACAGTCTTGCAGAAACATGAACTCTCTACTCTAGGTAGACCATACCAAACCTACAAACCCACTACCTGCTGATCTACCTCTTTAAGAGCTTCATGTAACTTACTCAACTATGCTAGAGCCCATAATAGCTTGTGGCTGCACACGGAAGTTTCTAGCATGAATCATCTCAGTTCCCTTTGAGCCTGGGTGGCGGTCCATAGGAAGATCACATGGGTACTCCGGGATTTCCAAATATACAGGCAACACTGGGTACACTAGGTGGCTCAATCCACCCAGATGTGTATTTAAGTTGCCACCTTAAGTTGAACCATTAATTAACAATCTCACATCTGTCATGGATTTCACTCACCCAAACCACGTCTACAAGCATAGCATAGCAATATAAGCAACACGTAGAAGTAACTCCCAGGGTTTGAAAGTAACAGGGTAATAGGTTCTACCTCATCAACTACTTCCCAACCCACATGTTAATGACATCCTAACCATGCAATGTTTGAGGATTGGAACTAATGCATAAAAACTGGGTGATAAAGGGATATGATCAAAGTGTTACTTGCCTTGCTGACGATCCGCGTAACCTAGAGACTCCAAATAACACGCTTCGCACTCCGGGAATTCTATCGCAAACAAACAATAGCATACATAAGAAAAAATCAACGAAGCATGGGTAAAACTCAAATAAGAAGATATAATCGGAAAGTTCAACTTAAGAACTCCGATTTGCAAAAAGAATCAAATCAAACGGAGCAACGAAACTCAAACAGCGAAGGAAACAAGATCCGTTTACTAATCTGAACTATGGTCAAATTTTACAGTATCAAAATCTTGTTCAAGTTGGTTAAGAGGAAAGAGGGTCTCGAGACGAAGATCTAGGCGTTTGAATCGCCTGATTCCGACTAACGAGCGAAAAGATAAATAGAAACGAAAATCAGATCAGAAATCGTGATCGAGAATAATCGCGGAAAAATTCGATAAAAAGAAAACTGACAAACAGACTAAGGAACGAGCGTTCGTTAGCTGTAACTAACGGGCAAAAACCGTTCATTAAAATGAATGTACGGACGAACATCCGCTAAATAGAAGAACCGGGAAAAACTGGCAAACCGATCTAAAAAAATGAACTAGGGTTTTCTAAAAAAACGGACGGTTTTAAAAAAAACCGGCGGCGACGGATCGACGCGGTACCTCCGGCGAGGCGGGATTGGGGCGGCGGCTTTGCGGGATGGTGGGGCTCAGCGGCGGCGCGACGCGGCTGTAGCGGCGGCGCGGCTGGCGGCGGTGGTTGGTGGTGGTGGCGGCTCGGGGGGAGGAGTATATAAAGAGGGGGGGCTTGCAGGAGGGGCCAAGGTGGCGAGGAGGAGTTCCGGTCGGACTCCTCGTCCGAGTCGGCAGTGGCGCGCGCGCACGCGAGGGAAGGCGGCGGCGCGGGGTGGTTGGGCCGGCCCGGCAGGGTTACGGCCCAGTCGGCGCCCGAAGTTTTTTTAAACAATTCCGCCGAACAGAAAAAAATCCTAGAAAATAAAATAAAAATCTAAAAATGCCAAAACAAAATTTCACCGTCTAAATAAAATATTTAGAACGAGATGAACATTTTCTTGGCCCTAAAAAGCAATTTTGAAAACGTGAAATTTTTCTAATTGCAAATAAAATCCAAATAAAATCAAATAAATGATTTTAATATTTTTCCTCCAATATTTCAATTATTTTGGAGAAGTCTTATTATCTCCTCTCATATATTTTTATTATGAAATATTTTTCAGAGAGAAAAATAATCAAAATAAAAAAATCCTCGTTTCATTATTTGATAAAAACCAAATATGAAAACCGGGAAATCCCCAACTCTCTCCGAGGGTCCTTGAGTTTCTTAGGGTTTCGAGGATTGCGGAACGAAAATGCAATAAAATATGGTATGCATGAATGATCTATGTATAACATTCCAAATTGAAAATTTGGGATGTTACAGGTTCAATCTTGTTGTGTCCTTTCCTAGTGACAGTAGGGGCGGGAAGGCACATATTGTATTGTTTCCATCGAGGATAAAAAGATGAGGTTTATATCTTATTGCTTGAGTTTATCCCTCTACATCATGTCATCTTGCCTAAAGCATTATTCTGTTCTTATGAACTTAATACTCTAGATGCATGTTGGATAGCAGTCGATGGTAGATGCAGAATCGTTTCGGTCTACTTAACACGGACGTGATGCCTATATTCATAATAATTGCCTAGATATTCTCATAACTATGCACTCTTCTATCAATTGCTCAACAGTAATTTGTTCACCCACCATAATACATGCTATCATGAGAGAAGCCATTAGTGAAACCTATGGCCCCCGGGTCTCTTTCTTATTATATTGCATCTCTTTTTATTTACATGCATCTCGTTTACTATTTTGCAATCTTTACTTTCCAATATATTCAACAAAAATACCAAAAATATTTATCTTACTATCTTTATCAGATATCACTTTCTCAAGTGACCATGAAGGGATTGCTAACCCCTTTATCGCGTTGGTTGCGATTCTTGATTGTTTGTGCAGGTACTAGGTGACTTGCGTGTTATCTCCTACTGGATTGATACCTTGGTTCTCAAAACCGAGGGAAATACTTATGCTACTTTGCTGCATCACCCTTTCCTCTTTAAGGGAAAACCAACGCATGCTCAAGAGGTAGCAGGAAGCACAAGTAGTATTTCTACTTGGTGCAAAGAATTTGGCTAGCATGAGAGGGAAAGGAAAGCTCAACATGTTGGATGATCCATGATAATATAACTTCTATTTGGATATAAGAAAACATAACCTATTATGTTCTCTTGCTTTCCCAACATCAACTTTTTAGCATGTCATATTTTAATGAGTGCTGGCAATTACAAAAGATGTCCAAGATAGTATATTTATATGTGAAGCCTATCTTTATTTACTACTTCCTATTAATTGCAACAATGACCAATACTATGTTTGTCAAATCTCAATAACTTTTATTCATCATACTCTTTATATGTGAAGTCATTACTCTCCATAAGATCAATGTATGATCTCTTTTATTTCTTTTTGTTCTTTCTTTTATTTAATTCCCACAAGATCATAGCAAGAAAGAAAAGCCCTCAACTCAAAACTACTCTTTATTATATATATCTCAAGGACTCGATTACATAGATAGGGATCGAAGCAAAACTCAAAGCTAGATCATACTAAAACTTTATTCTACTAGATCAAGATATAACCAAAAGGACCGAACTAGGAAAACGATAAAGATAAAGATGTGATGGTGATACGATACCGGGGCACTCCCCCAAGCTTGGCAGTTGCCAAGGGGAGTTCCCATACCCATGTATTTAGATCTCTTTCTTCGGAGGTGATGATGTGATATTTTTGGTGATGATGCCCCTTAAGATGCGATTCTCCTCCTCGAGCTTATTCTTTTGCTGAATAAGATCCATTATTTCCTTGCGAAGTTTACCCGTGACAGCTAGAGCTACAATCACCCAAGGATGTTTCATAGCTGCGGGAGAAAAACTAACACTCTTTTTCATATTTTTATAAGAGATAAATCTAGCATTAGGAGGGATGACCGAGTTTGGTATTGCCGAGCTCTAAGGTTCCTCCAACATGAAGACGAGAGGTAACTTCTTGATCCTGCTCCATGGCATCCACTCTTTTCAAGTCAACCTCCATCTCTTCCTCTGTTGCTTGCCCAAATTGGTTAGCATCGTTGTATGCTCTTGGGCCTGGTGCCGGGTGAGATACCCGACTCTCCCCGACCAACTGTTGCAAAGACATCTTGCTCCAAATCTACTACAAAAACAACTCAAAATGAAAATAGAGGATTTTTTCATGGTACGGTGGTCAAAAACTTCATGGGATTATATAATGAATTTCTACCGACTAAAAGAAGTATCGTGCAAGAAAACGGAGTTCGGAGAGCACACGAGGTAGGCATAAGGACGGGGGGCGTGCCCTCCACCCTTGTGGTGGCCTCGTGTCTCCTTCGGGCTACTTTTAATTTTCCTAATTTTTTAAATATTCCAAAACGGACAAAAGTTATCATTGGAAACATTTTGGCATCAGTTTACTTACCGTACCACATACCTATTCCTTTTTGGAGTCTGAAATGTTCTAGAAAGTGTCCCTTATGTACTCCTCTGGTGTTACGATATTAATTATATTGGTCTCAACATTTATGGGAGTACCTGAGATATAATGTTTAATTCTTTGACGTTTACCACCTTCGGATTTGTGCCTTCGGCGTTGTTGATCTTTATGGCTCCAGAACGATAGACCTCCTCGATAATGTAACAACCTTCCCATTTAGAGAGAAGCTTTCCTGCAAAAAATCTTAAACGAGAGTTGTATAGCAAAACATGATAACCTACATTAAACTCACGCTTTTGTATCATTTTGTCATGTCATCTTTTAACTTTCTCTTTAAACAACTTGGCATTCTCATAGGCTTGGGTTCTCCATTCATCAAGTGAGCTAATGTCAAATAACCTCTTCTCACTGGCAAGTTTGAAATCATAATTGAGCTCTTTAATAGCCCAATATGCCTTATGTTCTAGCTAAAGAGGTAAGTGACATGCTTTTCCATAAACCATTTTATACGGAGACATACCCATAGGGTTCTTATAAGCATTTATATAAGCCCATAATGCATCATCAAGTTTCTTAGACCAATTCTTTATAAGCATTTCTCAGTCTTTTGCAAAATTAATTTGATCTCTCTATTGCTCAATTCTACTTGACCACTGGACTGAGGATGATAAGGATATGCAATTCTATGATTAACATCATACTTACAAAGCACCGTGAATAAAATGTGAACCACCATCAATCATTAAATATCTAGGGATTCCAAACCTCGGAAAAATAACTTCTTTAAGCATCTTAATAGAAGTGTTATGATCATCACTACTAGTTGGAATAGCTTCTACCCACTTAGTAACGTAATCAACAACAACTAAAATATGTGTATACCCATCAAAGGAAGGAAAAGGTCCCATATAATCGAAGCCCCAAACATCAAATGGCTCAATAACAAGTGAATGATTCATAGGCATTTCCCGATGTCTACTAATATTACCAATTGTTTGGCATTCATAACAAGACAAGACAAACTTACGAGGGTCCTTAAAGAGAGTGGGCCAATAGAAACCAGATTGCAATACCTTGTGTGCAGTTCTGTCTCCAGCGCGGTGTCCTCCGTAAGACTCGGAGTGGCACTTGCGTAGGATCTGTCCCTGTTCATGCTCAGGTACACAACATCTAATAACACCACCTACTCCTTCTTTATAAAGGTGTGGGTCATCCGAGAAGTAATGTCTTAAATCATAGAAAATCTTTTTCTTTTGCTGGTATGTGAAACTTGGTGGTATAAATTTAGCAACAATATAATTCGCATAATTCGCATACCATGGAGTATTACAAGAAGTATTTATGACATTTAATTGTTCATCAGGAAAGCTATCATCAATAGGTAGTGGGTCATCAAGAACATTTTCTAACCTAGACAAGTTGTGTGCAACAGGGTTCTCAGCTCCCTTTCTATCCATAATATGCAATTCCAATTCTTGTAGCAAGAGAACCCATCTAATAAGTCTAGGTTTAGCATCTTTCGTTTCCATAAGATATTTAATAACAACATGATTAGTGTGAGCAGTTACTTTATCACACGCAAATACAACTGCTAAAAATTCTTTTTCAGTGGTAGCATAATTTCTCTGGGCACTGTCTAGAGTCTTACTAGCATACAGAATAAAATTTCATTTCTTATCTACTCTTTGTCCTAGAACAGCACCAACAGCATAATCACTAGCATCACACATAATTTCAAAGGATAAATTCCAATTAGGTGGCTGAACAATAGGTGCAGAAATCAAGGCTTCCTTAAGTATTTCAAATGCTTCTACACAATCATCATTAAAAACAAAAGGAACATCCTTTTGCAAGAGATTAGTGAGAGGCCTAGAAATTTTAGAAAAGTGTTTAATAAACCTCCTATAGAAACCAGCATGACCAAGGAAACTTCTTATACCTTTGATATCTTTAGGACACGACATCTTTTCAATAGCATCTACTTTAGCTTTATCAACTTCAATACCTGTTTCAGAAATTTTATGCCCCAAGACAATACCTTCATTAACCATAAAGTGGCACTTTTCCCAATTCAATACAAGATTAGTTTCTTCACATCTCTGCAAAACTCGATCAAGGTTGCTTAAGAAATCATCAAAAGAAGTTCCGTAAATGGAGAAATCATCCATGAAAACCTCAACTATCTTTTCACAGAAATCAGAGGATATAGCATTCATACATCTTTGAAAGGTAGCAGGTGCATTGTATAAACCAAAAGGCATACGTCTATAAGAAAAGGTACCGAAAGGGCAAGTAAAAGTGGTTTTCTCTTGATCATCTTTTGACACAGGTATTTGAGAGAAACCAGAATAACCATCTAGAAAGCAAAAATGTGTATGGTTGGATAATCTCTCTAGCATTTGATCAATAAAAGGTAGAGGGTAATGATCTTTTCTAGTAGCTTTATTTAATTTGTGAAAATCAATTACCATTCTATAACCTGTAAAAACTCTTTGAGGAATCAATTCATTCTTATCATTAGGAACAACAGTAATACCTCCCTTATTAGGGACACAATGAACCTGACTTACCCATTGACTATCAGCAATAGGATAAATTATACCTGCCACCGGAAGCTTTAGTATTTCATTTCTTACCACTTCTTTCATCTTAGGATTTAATCGTCGTTGATGATCGACAACCAGTTTAGCATATTTCTCCAATTTAATTTTGTGCTGACATAGAGTGGGACTAATGCCCTTAAGATCATCGAGAGTATATCCAATAGCGGCGCGGTGCTTCTTCAGAGTTTTCAATAATTTCTTTTCTTCATGCTCTGAAAGGTTAGCACTAATAATAATAGGATATAGCTCATTTTCAACAAGATAAGCATGTTTCAGAGTATGAGGTAATTGTTTCAGCTCAAACACGGGATCACCCTTAGGTGGAGGAGGATCTCCTAGGATTTCAACAGGAAAATTGTGTTTCAAAATAGGTCCCTGATTAAATAATACTTCATCTATTTCCCTTCTTTCATTCATAAACATATCATTTTCATGGTCTAGCAAATATTGTTCTAAAAGGCACGACAATAGAAGCAAGACCAATTATTTCATCCTTACTAGGCAATTCTTTATCATGGGGTTGTCTACGAAATTAAGAGATATTAAAATCATGAGACATATCCCCCAAACCAATAGTAACAATACCTTTCTCGCAGTCTATCTTAGCATTAACAATATTCAAGCAAGGTCTACCAAATATAATGGGACAAAAATTATCTTGTGGGGAAGCAAGAACAAGAAAACCAGTAGGATATTTTATCTTCCCAGAAAAGACTTCAACATCTTTAACAATCCCAATTGGTGATATAGTATCACTATCAGCAAGCTTAATAGTAACATCAATATCTTCTATTTCAGCAGGTGCAATATCATTCATAATTTCTTTATATAAGGTATAAGGAATTGAACTCACACTAGCACCCACATCACATAAGCCATGATAACAATGATCTCCTATTTTAACAGAAACAACAGGCATGCCAACAACAGTCTATGTTTATCTTTCATATCGGGTTTGGCAATTCTAGCAGCTTCTTAATAGAAATAAATAACATGCCCATCAATATTATCAACCAATAGATCTTTAATCATAGCAATACTAGGTTCAACTTTAATTTGCTCAGAGGGTTTGGGTGTTCTAATATTACTTTTGTTGACCATAGTTGAAGCTTTAGCACGATCCCTTATTCTAACGGGGAAAGGTGGTTTCTCAATATAAGTAGTAGGAACAATAGGATCAACATTGTAAGTAATAGTTTCTTCTTCAACTTTAATAGGTTCAACTACTTTAACTTCAATGGGAGGATGATATTTAAACCACTTCTCCTTAGGGAGATCAACATGAGTAGTAAAAGATTCATAGAAAGAAGCTACTATCTCAGAGTCAAGTCCATATTTAGTGCTAAAATCATGAAAAGCATCGGTATCCATAAAGGATTTAACACAATCAAACTTATGGTTTATACCTGACTCTTTACCTTCGTCGAGTTCCCAATCTTCTGAGTTGCGTTTAATTCTTTCCAATAAATCCCATTTGAATTCAATATCCTTCTTCATATAGGAACCAGTACAAGAAGTATCGAGCATGGATCGATCATTATGAGAAAGCCGAGCATAATTTTTTTGAATAATAATTTCTCTTGAGAGCTCATGATTGGGGCACGAATATAACATTGACTTATGCCTCCCCCAAGCTTGAGCGATACTTTCTCCGTGAAGGACAGCACTATTCTAATCCCAGGATCAGAATAGTTATTTGGATCACATCAGCCCCTATATAGGGACCGACAAGGCCCTCCCGAACTTCCCTGAACAGCCTGGCCTGACCCGAGTCACCCCGACAGGATCCCACTCGATCCGAGACGCCTCGACAGGATCCCCTCGACCCCGAGCCGCCTCAGCCCCCCTCCTCGCCGCTCCTCCCCTCCTGGCCGCCGATCTTCGCCGGATCCGCCGCCTCCCCTCCTTCCCCAGCTCCTGGCCGACCGGATCTGCCGCCTCCCCTCTTTCCCCAGCTCCTGCCCGGCCTGGTCCGCCGCCTCCCCTCCGTCTCCAGCTCCTGGCCCGCCACCGGCACGGGCGAGCGAGCGACGGCGGACGCTGGCGCGAGGGAGCCCTTGTCGCCTAGACGCGGCGAAGCCGCCATTGACTTCAGGAAGCCGCATCCTTGTCCCATCGCCACCGCCCGAAGCCTTGGCAGACCAGATGACCGGCACAACACAAGCTACAGCGAGCGGTGCGACCAACGGAGCAACTCCTCCGCGGAGGCGGCATTTGCTGCGACCTCAAATTCAGCGGCAACAGTACATGAACTTCCTCCCAATTTTGCATTCTTCTTCAATATTGCCTTCTCTGACCTTCTTGCTTCGTGCAGATGAACTTCGCGCCCTCTACAAGACATGGATTGCCATCGAATTCCTCTCATACCTCCACGACGAATTGTTCTCAAGGTGGCCTATCAGCTGCTAGAAAAAGGTTGGCCGACCTTCTAGCCAGCGTATGGTTGAACTTCTTCCTTCCTTCGGTTTGTTATTTGCTTACAGCTATGTGAAGTTTAGGTGGTGTGTGAGCATCAGTCCAGGCTACAAAAGCTTTTTAAAATCTGCCTGCCTGCTTACAACCATGTGAAGTTCTGGTAGTGTATGAGCCTCAGTCCAGGCTACAAAATAGCATTGTAAAATCTGCCTGCCTGCTTACAAGCATGTGAAGTTCATGTAGTATGTGAGCCTCAGTCCAGGCTGCATACACTATAAAATCTGCCTGCATTCACATTCACATGTGGAAAAGCCATGTGAAGTTCAACTAGTAAGTGTGCTAGAGTTCAGGTTGGTATGTGTCTGGTTCTGTGCAAAAAAAATAAAAGGAAAATAGAACATGCATGTGATATGACATGAAGGTCAGGTTGGTATGCACTAGCAGTCCAACCATTCAAAAACTCATGAAGGTTCAGGTTTTTTAACTGTAGACAGTATTTCCCCTTTGCAAAATAAGAAGTTCAGGTTGTGGAGAGTGCTCAGTTTAGGTACATATAAGTAATCAAATATTGTAGAATTAAAAAACATGATGTGAAGTTCATTCTGTGAAGGGTGCTCAGTGCAGGTACAAAGGCATTGGAAGATGCTTAGCTCAGTGCATAGTGTGATGGCTCTCACCACTTTTATATGAGAAGTTGAGGCTGTGAATAATGCTAAGTCCAATTACAAAGGTATATGCAGATATAATTTGTGTGCTAATAGACATTTTTTTCTTTTATGTCAGCAAGACGAGAAACGCATGAAGAAGCTTAGAAGTTCCCAGCAGCAAGTACACAATCCAAAGCCTGTACGCGTTGCACCACCCCCTCAATGGGTCACACCTCAAACGCACCAACAGCATTACCAACCTGCTCCAGACCAAAAATGGATGACACCCGAAACACACGGATACTTCCAAGATGCTGGGTCACAGCCCTATCCGCACAGTTTTGCGCCTCCACCTAATTGGGTGACGCCGGAAATCCCCCGTGGATTCTTTGTATCCACCAGCAGACTCCCAAGCACGCCGACGGAGGAGGGGGTTAGCTCAAGTCCTGCGTGTAACTCTAGAGGTTATCCTGGTGTGCCTCATCAATGCCAAAGCGAAGCAACTAAACCGGATCCCAGGACAAATCCAACAGCAACACACACATGGAGGAGAGTAATCTGCACACTACCACCGTTTGATCTTGCTGCTGCTGCTACAAGTCAGAATTCTACGGGGCATAAGGTAGATGGATTGCTTCAAAAAACAAAAGAGAAAACCAAGACCAGGATCGTAATACCTCCACAACCACCTCAAGAAAAAAGGATGCAAACAAGAGAGAGGCCATCTTCAGCCCTCCTTCCTCCTCGTGATCTACTGCTGCATCCTGCTATGATTACTCCGCCATGCCCCATACCAGAGGGACAGCAGCCGACATCGGCGGAGTTGCGATCATACACGCACGTAAGTGAAACCAAAAATATTGATATATGCATCTTGTATTATCTGCACATTTTCTGCTCCCTCCAGGATAACAAGTTCATAAACTGCATTTTAAGGTGTTGTTTGGATTTTTTTTTCTTTTTCTGCAGAGGCCAGATCTACCGAATTATCTAATACCAAGACTAAATATGCGATTCAAAGATGTAGAGAAAGCAAGGGAATTTATAACAGATACGCTAGACACGCTGGTTTTGGAATCAGGAAGATGGGTGGAAATGACAACCACAAGTATTTTGTTTGCGCCTTCCAAGGGATACACACATCTTATGTTTCAGAGGCCAACAGGAAGCGATACAAAACATCGCAAAGGACGGGCTGCAATGCAAGAATGAGGGTGAAGGTGCAGGAGGATGGCACATGCGTGGCATTGGACATTGAGTACAATCATAATCACGAGCTCATGCAAACTGATGACATGCTTGTATTTTTGCACTCACACAAGAATTATGACCCCACTATTTTGGAGTACGTAAAGCTCCTGCAGTACCATTATGTCAAGCACACAACAATCATGTCCATGCTATCTAAAAATGAAGATGGAAGCTACTTCCTAAGCATGACCGGACGAGACCTGCTAAACCAGTAAGTATTCAAACACCCACATACTGCAATGTAAAATAGCATCCTAGCTCACAACCCTTTGCTAGCAAAAAATAAACAAATGCATGTTTGCATGTGATTTGCAGGAAGGCCATGAATGCAAGGAAAGATGATTTGGATGATGTATTGAAACTTGTTTCATTCTTCAAAGACATGAAGGCAATAAATGATGAGTTTTTCTATGACATCCAAGTGGACAGGGACAAGTCAATTAAAAACATTTTCTGGTCCAATGCAAGCTGCCGAGGAGCCTAGCAAGACTTCGGTGATTGCGTAACATTCGACATGACTTACAAGACCAACAGATTTCATATGCCCCTGGGAGTGTTTGTTGGAACAAACTGTCACTTGCAGTCAATGATATTTGCTGTTGCCCTGATAAGAGACGAAGATGCAAAGTCATTCAAGTGGCTGTTCGATACATTTCTACGGTGCATGAACAACAAGAACCCAAGTTGCATTCTAACAGGTGAGTTCAAAAAAAACTCCTCAAGTTTCATCATCTTTTCAGTCTATGGGTCTGTGTTGGTTGGGTACATTGGTTTTGTCTGAAAATAATGTAAAGAATGCAGTTCAACCACTGTAAGCACAGAAGTCCAACTAGCTGTACAAGAAAGCAAAATTATTTGTCACATGTTTAGAAAAAAAAGTTATGAATGTGAAGTTCAAATACATGAATCATAGAAGTTCAAGGACAAATCTGTAAGATAAATATATGTAGCATGTTCAGAAAAATATAGTTATTTACATGAACTTCAAGCACTGCCACCACAGAAGTTCAACAACAATGCTTTAAGAAATTTTTTGATTGCGACACTACTAGTTTGTCCTACTACTAACTGTGAAGTTCAAGCACTGATACCAAAGAAGTTCAGCAATGCTGTTGTAAAGAAAAAATACATGTGACATTCTTAGATACCATACTGCCAAGATGTGTAGTTCAAGTACTTGTACAACATAAGTTCACCATCATTACAAAAAAAGAATCAAGTTTCATTTTTCTAATTCATGCAGACCAATGCCCATCGATGGCGAAAGCTATACACAATCATTTCCAAACACCATCCACAAGCTATGCCATTGGCACATCATGAAGAAGTACAGGGAATACCTCGCGTTGCTATACAAAAAGTATAAAACATTCAAAGAGGAGTTCACAGCTATATTAAACTGGTCGCTGATGCCAACGGAGTTTGAAGATGCCTGGGCTAAACTCGTGCACAACTACAACCTGGAGAACGACCAGATGATGATGCAGCTCTGGAGTGATAGGAAGATGTGGATTTTAGCATATTATAAGAACATTTTCTGTGCTAGAATGACTTCCACACAACGAAGCGAGAGCATGAACCACATGCTAAAGAAAGGGTTTGTCAAGGGGACCCAGAACCTACACAAGTTTGCTAGGCGGGTCAATGCTTGCATACAAACTCGGATGCAGAAGGAGAACGAGCAAACAATGACCAGCATGGTATGATGACAAGTACAAAACACCCCCATCATGTTCTGTTTTACCTTCAACATGTGCACTTTGAATTTTAAAAAATGAAACCCATGACTCTGCTTTGACTAATATCTCACTTTTTGACATGCGCAGACCAATCCCGTGACAAAAACAACTTACGGCTACGAGGAAGACATGTCTATCAAGTACACGAGAGCCGTGTACACTGAGATGAGTTGTATGATGAGAAAGTCCATGCTATTTCGCGCAAAGCGTACAACAAAGCCCACTAAGTACCTTGTGTACTACCACAACAAGCCTGGCCATGATGATGAAGAAAGATTTTCCTGGTCAAAGCATGAATTCCAGGTTGTAGCTGACCCAGAGAAGGAAATATACGAGTGTGAATGCAAGCTCTGGACACACACAGGTGAGCGAAAAAACAAGATCATTAACTAGCTAGACTAGTAGTATCATATCAAAATTTATGAAACTCATTGCTGGCTCACAGACTATGTATTCTGCATTCATCACAAAAATGCAGGCTTGTTCTGCCTTCACATCATGAACATACTGGACTACATCAAGCCTGACAAATTTCCAAACAAGTATATCCTCAAACGGTACACAAAGACTGCAAGATCACAACCAACCTTTGATACAAGGGACTACAACACAACCGCATCGGATGGCAGCTCAAGGCTATCGAAGCAAGACATCTTGCTGCAGCTGAACTTGATGGTTAACAAGAAAGCGATGAGATGTGACTAGCAATATGACAGAGCCTACTATGTTCTCAAGAGGCTTGTGGAAGAGCTTGATGCAATACATTCAGCAAATCAAGCGGATGCTGACGAAAGGATGGCTGAAGAGAACGCTGAAATTGAAGATGACCTTCATTATTATGCAACTGAAATGCTCAACGCCGCCGCTGAAGCCAACCAATGCAAGCAGGGTGATGGCCAATCAATGGAGCAGCGACAGCAAGAGACGATGAAATTGCCGTTGTATTCTGAAACAAAGGATAGGAAGAAAATTACTGCAGCAAAGAAAAGTGACAAAAGAGCTCAAATGAAGGCACCACCTGCAGGAAGAGTCGTCGTGCATGATGAGAACGGAGTGCCACTTGGACACAGGAAATGCAGTGTGTGCAACCAGGTTGCGGGACACAACAAGCTGACCTGTCTAGCACTATTGGAAAGAAACAATGCCGAGGAGATCAAGCAAACCAAATCTCAAAAACAGCAGCCCAAAGTTATGGAACAAAAGAAGGGACCACACCCAAAGAAAGCAAGCAGCAGACTTTGTAGCATATGCAAGGAGTATGAACCACATAATGCAAGAACATGCCCAAAGCACGCAGATGCTGAAAAGACAAGCAAAATGCCAGAGAAGAAACAGAAAGGAAGACCTAGAGCCAACAACAAGAAAGTGGTGGAAGATGAAGAGGAAGAGGAAGATGAAGACACCGTCGAAGAAGAGGAAGACGAAGAGGAAGAGGAAGTGGAATGCGATGATGAAGAGGAAGACGACGATGAAGAGGAAGAGGACGATGAAGAGGAAGAGGTACATGTCAAGCAAAAACCTCTACCACCAAAGCCTAGGAGGAGCGCAAGGCTCATGAAGAGTTAGAATAGGTCAATTAACACAATGCAAACTTGTGTCATGTCAATGTGCAGAACATTATGTCATCCCCTGGTAACATACACTGTGAAGTTCAAGTAATATTACTGCAGAAGTCCTGGTATGTTATGGCAGGAAGTGATGTGCTGGTGTTGTATTGCATGAAAGAGCAAGTAGTAATAAATTGAAAAACATACACTGTGAAGTTCAAGTAATATTACCGCAGAAGTCCTGGTATGTTATGGCAGGAAGTGATGTGCTGGTGTTGTATTGCATGAAAGAGCAACCGGCAAAATAATCATACAATTTAGAAGTTCATGTCGGCTTACAAAAGAAGTTCTGGTATGTAAAATCGATGTAGGAAAAGAATATGCTTAAAAAATAAAGTTCCGCCGCATAAACTAAGGTTAGCAAGCGTAAGACAACGCGTTCAAATGTGAAGTTCTGCTTGGATACGTGCAGAAGTTCATGTACAATGCAACAAAGATAAAGAAACGTCAACAATATTTCTGCACAGATTTACATATGAAATACGTTCGCACTTGAAAAAACACAAAAAAACAAATATAGATTCTACGCAAAAGCATACATATTGGTTGGGTTGAACATTACCAATACATTACACAACACAAAATATCCTCTCCATCTGAAACCAGCAGCCCAGCCACATCTCAAAGCAGAAGTTCAAGTCTACGATCATATGTTGGGATCCCAAAAATAAACAACACAAAAAAATCAAGCAGTTCAACCAAAACCGAGGCAGAAGTTCAGGTACATCTATTGGGGCAAAAACATTCAACACATGGATACTGAAAAATGATGCAGTACATTGAAATTCACAAAGCCAAATCAATCTTCACACCAAATGCATTTGTCCACAATATCATAAGTAATAGTGTTGCACCTATAGATACACAAATCACTGAAAACATTCTTGCAACCAAATCTTTACGGAATTGTTACAATCATTATCAAACCTAAAAATCTGTACGAAATCAAATCTACAATGAATCTAATGCTTCGAATTCACGGGCCAAAGGACTGGATCTCTTTAGGGAGCTCTGAACGCACGACTTCATTCTTCTCGCTAAAAATTAGAGTGTGCATGAACTCAGCCTTCTAGTCATCTGCAGCAGCCTGCAAACAAAGAAAGGTGAAAACGATGGTTTAGTAACGGATATCTAAAACCACAGCAGGAGCGTCTCAGCAAAAACACACAAGAATAATCAAAGGATGATGAGACAAGAACAAAGACAAAACATACTTCCACATCACCAAAATCTTCAACAAACTCGTCGCCATCATACGAAGAGCGGAACTTCACGGCAAAGAAACCACAATCATTACTCTTCTGCTTCGGAACATCGATGAAAGTCGGCCTCTTTGCAATAGTCACCCAGTTAGGCTGCTTGCTCGCCTTGTATGCAGCCTTGCCGTACACCTCCTCGAGCAACCCAACAAATCTCTTCATCTGCCGGAAATAACAAAATTAGATGAAGTCAAAAACATGTTAACCAAAATAGTTAAGTTCAGGTACATTAAAAAGCGACACTTGCATAAGATCCACCTAAACAAAATAGCAAAAGTTCAACTTCTAAATGATAGTCAGTTCAAGCAGTATTACCAAAACAGAGACAACAACATATTTTGTCAACACAAGGCATAATAAACTTCGTGTCAAACAAGAGAATGTGAAAGGAGGTTCAGGCTAAGAAACACTCACGATACTTTGGCAGTCCCTGTGGAAACTCGTTCGCGACGTTTCCATATTATCGTAAGAAAGTGAATCAAGGATGTCAATGCTCCCACGATATATATTCACCACGTACACACTGTAGTGCGCCATTGTGCCAATTGGCTTGAATAGAATCAAGAAAACCTGCAAAGAATGAAAGGACCGGTGAACACAAACTATAAAGCATATGTACTCAAGAACCGGCATGAACAAAAACTTCTTGACAAACTCAGCAAAAGGATGCACATGAAATTTAAAAAAGCAAGAGTTATGAAAAACTAACCAACTATGCGTTAAGAAGGTCTTCTTCCTTGCGAACAAACATTGGGAGGAGACCAGCAAATTTTTTTGCATCAAACTTTGGAACTGTTGCGGCATAGAAATCATACTCCAGGCAGTACTGAGCATTCACCAAAACACAATTAAAATACCTCCGAGATGCCACTACAACAAAACTAAGGCAAAAAGGAGATAGGGTGCAAAGAACTAAAACCTGTATGAAGTAGGGACTAAGTACAACCCAGTCAACACTAGTGAAAATCTCAGAGGTCTCCGGCTTATCCTTCCACAAATTTATGAGATAATCCATTATGTCTCCTTCCATCTCCTGCCCTTCACCGAAAAGCGTATAAAGGACACGTCCTATGAGGTCAATCACATTCCCAGGGATGGTAAACATGCAGTAGCTTGTCCCGCAGAATACAAAAGGATGGTAAAAAAATATATTAGAAGTTCAGATACAACAACAAACAGAAGTTCACACACTATAACTCAAAAGGCAAGAGGAGACATAAAACAGAAGTTCAGATACTACAACAATGGCAGTTCAGACAATACAACAAACAGAAGTTCAGACACTATAACTCCAAGGCAAGGGAGAAATGAACAGAAGCCCACATACTACAACAACAGAAGTTTCAGACACAGAGTAGCATCTCTGGCAGCAACAAAGTTAAAGAAGAAGAAAACTCACTCAAGATACTTCTCCAGACCGTCTTTACTCAGCACATACTGTTTCAACTTCCGGGCCTCGGATAGATGAGGGTAACTGTATTTTTTCAGGGGAGCGACAGGAGAACGCCACTTCAAAGGCAATCTTGATGCTCTCTTGGAGGAAGTTATGTTCCCAGACTAAACTGCCGGTTTCCTCCTGGTAATCACAACATTCTTCCCACCTCTACCAGCAACAGTACCAGCAGCACATTTAACATTTTTCGGGTAAGAAATCTTCTCAAAATCATCATCGGACGAAATCACTTCTGCTTTGGCTGCTTCGACTGCATCAGCCTTCCTGTAGCAAGGGGTTTTTGGAGTACCACGAATACCACCAGCCTGCTTCCCCAACTTGGAAGGAATGAGGGTCCAAGGTCTATCATCTTCTATCAGAGCTGTACTCATCGGTTCCTCCCCAGGCTGGTATTCCTGTGACCCAAGGAATGAGTAGTGGTGATCGGTCAACTCCAACGGATCCACTGTCAAAGAAAAAAGGAAGAGAAAACATCACCATTAAAATACAACTGAAGTTCAGGAACATCACAATGTGCAATCCAACTAATAAAGATGACATGGTTACTACTCAAGATGACCTAAAAAATTAGTTGCAGTAAAAAACTAAATGAAGTTTAGGCACAACCAAAGGCACAGTTCAAGATAAACCGATGAACTGGAAATCATCATCTCTGAAGTTCAATTAGAAAAGAAAATGCTCATTTCCATTTAAGCAATGGAAGTACAGAAATTACTGAAACAAAACACACAAGCAAAATTAAAAAGATAGAAATGAAGTTCATGTACAAAGAAAATGCTCCTCTCCTTCCGAAACCAGCAGCCCAGCCAGACCAGTCCAAGTTCAGAGAAAAATATGAAGTTCAGGTAGAATAAAAGATGCTATGCAGGTAAGCAGTACAAGTTCCAAAAATACTTACATGTGTAGTAGCCAAACAGAGCTTGGAAGTCTGTCTCAAACAGGTTAGAAGAAGCGATTGTGTACAACCACGTCTTCCTGATATCCCCGATATTCGCATGGGAATAATTTGCAAGAACCCCATCATGATACGAATTAACATTCGTAAGCATGAAGAATCCGCAGTCGATACTGCCATCAAACGAAGTAAAAGAAATATTGTTAGGACAGAAAAAGAAAGCCAACGAATTAAACACGTCGCAGCTTAAGTACAACTATAGTTAAACAGATGTGATAAAGAGAAAAAGTGGAACTCATACTTGTTTTGCTGCTGGGGGAGATCAATCCAATCCAGATGGAAATTGTTGATGGTAAGAGGACTGAAGGGTGTCTCCCTATCGTTGTTGGCATCCTTCCAAAGCCTCTTGATGTTGTCGGTCATCCGTCGAAACAGGCGTACCGCACATTCATCTTTTGGTCCATAGTAGGAATCGAGAAGCTGGAACCTTGAATTCTTCAGGTCAAGGAATATCGACACCCAATGACCGACACCACCCATGGAAGCAGGAATCTCAGGCGGGTCAAAAGTAGGGAAAACAACCTGAAGCATCATAAACACACGAATCATTAAAAAATGAGAATTAATATCAGAACGGTACAAAAGAAAAATAAAACAAATATTAACACAGTGGATCGCACTTCAAAACTAATACAGAGGCAAAGAACAAGATATTGCATACCGAATCATGTGCATCCATGCTATCTGGACCACTCGCCATGAAGTACTTCCTCACACAGGAATCAAATTGAGCTCTGAAAATCTTGTCCTAAAATAATGCAGACAACACCAACATATGAAAAAACACAAAAATGAGACGAACAAGTTTTAACTAAAATGGTAAGGAACAAAACAGAAAAGAAATCACTGTATGGTTGACTTACACAAACCCAATACGACAGGATGAGTTTATCCGAACCCTGGTACTTCGCACGTAGATAGTAGAGTGCACACTCAGCCACATTAGATGTAAGCATTCCGCGAGGACCAAAAGATATTGCGACTTCTTGAACAGAAGGTTCACACTCCTTGTTTAAGAACATAATCATTTCTCTAAAACAAGCGAATAGAAAGTAAAACAAGTTCAGCAGCAGGAACTCAGGAAGTTCATAACACATGTTAGCACAAAAGTTCAGCTATATCACAACAGGAAGTACAGTGCAAAAGAGGCCATAAGTTCAGCACCAGAGAAGCAAAAAAAGAAGTTCAGGTACACAGAGTTGGGAAGTTCAGGTAAGAAACCACAGGCAGTTCACAGGGGGTACATGGATGATGTAAATATTGAGCAGCTGCACTCACCTCTTGGAACGATCATTCCTAAGCCTAGTTACACTGTAATAAAAGTCATCAACCTTCTTTCGGACGACAACAACACTACTAGGAAAAGGGCTATAGATGGAATTGACACTAATGACGCAGTAGACATGTGGTGCGCCATTACTATATACTAATGGCGCACCATGTGTTGGTACGCCATTAGTGTCCAAATACTAATGGCGCACCACATCCGCGGGTGCGCCATTAGTAATTTTTTTTAATTTTTTCAAAACTACTAATGGCGCACCGTGGGAGTGGTGCGCCATTACTAGTTGAACTAGTAATGGCGCACCATGCCACGGTGCGCCATTAGTAACTTGGCCACCACTTCCACCGAATGCACCCCCCTGTGGATCGCCTTTTCAGTTTAAAATAAAATAAAATAAAATGATGAAAATGTCAAAAAAATAAAAGAAAATAAGTTTCCCATGTGATATGTGGTCTAGTTGTTGGGAAAATTTGCAAATATGAATTTCGACTTCATTTGCAAAATCTCTCGAGAATTTGTAAAAATGGGCATACCTTTTGCATACTAACTCGGATGAAAAAGCTTTTTATATGAAAAATCATCTACTCGAAAAGTTACATCCGAATATCATAGGGGGAACCCCGTTAAACATTTTCAAAATCCTCAAAAACCTAACAGAAAAAAAGATACGGGGCTTTTAAGATCTGGAGAGGCAAAAAAATTCAAAAAAAAAATTCAAACTCACTAATGGCACACCTGCCCATGGTGCGCCATTAGTATCTTCCCGCCTTCAAAATTTAAAATAAGTCAAAAAAATAAAAAAAGTTACTAATGGCGCACCTGCCCATGGTGCGCCATTAGTATCCTCCCGCCTTCAAAATTCAAAATAAGTCAAAAAAAATAAAAAAAAGTTACTAATGGCGCACCGGCCCATGGTGCGCCATTAGTATCTTCCCGCCTTCAAAATTCAAAATAAGTCAAAACATTTTTAGTAATGGTGCACCTGCCCACGGTGCACCATTACTATGTCGTATATATGGCTGGGCGCACCTCCTCCACTCCACCTCTCCTCCACTCCATCTCCTCCTCTCCTCTCCTCTCCTCTCCTCCACTCCACCTCTCCTCCACTCCATCTCCTCCTCTCCTCTCCTCCACTCCTTCTCCTCCTCTCCGGCGACCTCCTTCTCCTCTTCGGCGACCTCCTCCTCCTCTCCGGCGACCTCCTCCTCCTCTCCGGCGACCTCCTCCTCTCCGGGAACCTCCTCCTCCCTCCTCTCCGGCGACCTCCTCCTCCTCTCCGGTGACCTCCTCCTCTCCGGGAACCTCCTCCTCCCTCCTCTCCTCTCCTCCCCTCCCCTCCCCTCACGGTTTCTCCTCCCTCCTCTCCGGTGAGCTCCTCCTCCCTCCTCTCCTCCCATTCCCTCATGGTTTCTCCTTCCTCCTCTCTGATGCTTCGGTGAACTCCTCTCCGGCGACCTCCTCCTCTCCGGTGATGTAGGCGAGCGCCTCTCCGGTGACCTCTTCCTCCTCCTCTCTGGCAAAAGAACACGGCAAAAGAACGTACAAGATCCAAAAACAGGAAAAAAATTTGAAATAATATCGTGCCAAAAAACGAGCAAAAAACTAGCAAAAAATGGGCAAAAAAATCATGATCCAGATCCAAATTCAAAATTCAAAAATAGCAATGGCGCACGGTGGGGGTTAGACGGTGCGCCACTACTATTTTCCCGCCTTCAAAATTCAAAAATACTAATGGCGCACCGTGGCCTATACTAATGGCGCACCAGTGGCCTATACTAATGGCGCACCAGTGGCCTATACTAATGGCGCACTGTGGCCTATACTAATGGCACACCAGTGGTGCGCCATTAGTATACCAGATACTAATGGCGCATCAGTGGTGCGCCATTAGTAAAAATTACTAATGGCGTGCTAGTAATGGCGCACCAGTGATGCGCCATTAGTAGGCAAAACTGGTGCGCCATTAGTAGGCCTTTTCCTAGTAGTGCAAGGTCGCTATCTGCTCACCAAAAAGAAAATAGCAATTAACAGCAACACTCAAAGCACATAGATTCATGACAGTTTCAATTAAGACCAACATTCAAGCACAAACATTCAAAATATAAGCACATCTCAGTTGCTACATCAGAAAAGATAAAACCACAACATCATAGACATCACAACCGATGCATTACAAACCTCCACCCACATAGAAAACAGGTTCACTTAACATTCTTTACAACCCACACGACAAACAACAAAACCAGAAGTTCAACTTAGACCACACAGGCAGTTCATAGGGGATATCATGGACTAAACCAAACAACAAAGAGGGAAGGGGATGGGGAAAGAAGAGAGAAGCATGCTCCTCTCTTCATGGATCCTTGCGTAGACCAGTGGCAGTACTGGAATGATCAACCTCCTCTCCTTTACTATCGCTTTCGGTATCTTCATCATCGTCTCCAGTAGACGTTGCAACATCGTCAGGAAGGACACCAGCAGCAGCTGGAGCAATTGGAGAATCTGAAACAAGAAAAACATTTGGTTGTGCCTGTACAACATCAACATCAACTGATGCCTCTGCTGCAGGAGACTTCTCCGGGCTTGCAGCAGCACCACCACCAGTTTGTTCAGCAGACTCAACATGATCTTTCTCCAAAATGATGTCTCCATTTGTCTTGCCCTGCTCAACATCAGAAACCTCAGCACCAATGGACGAAAAAGATTCAGTCAGGACCACCCCGTCGGAGCAGCCGGTGCCTAAGACGGAAATGTCTGCAACCTTCTCTGGAGCAACACTAACATCATCATTCTGCTGCTGCAAAAAAGAAACAAAAAGTCATTACAAAGGGCTGACTGAACCTCATGCACAGGGGCAGCAAGTCCGTCTCAGGAGCAAGCAAGACAAATGGACAAGAAAAATGGTACCTTATTTTCACTGCCATGAACCTCATCAACTATTACACCACTAGCGGGAGCAGGTTCATGCACAGGGGCAGCCTCATGCACAGGAGCAGCTTCATGCGTAGGTAAAACATCCTCCTCAACCCTAGCATCATCATCAACAGCCTACAAAAAGAAATCATGTAGAAAACAAAATACCTAATCATCAAAAGTTCAGATTGCATAATCAGTGAAGGTCAGCTATCACAACTGACATATAATGGAAGTCCAAATATAGTAGACATAGCAGGTCAGATATCAAACTACTCTAAGATACAAAAGGGAACAAAAAAGGGCCAGTCATGGAAGTTCAGGTGCTGTAGCAGTTGAAGTTCAGGTTCTATAAACAGAGAAGGTCACATAGGAACACTTGTGCTAAAAAACGGTTTACAACACATGAAATCAATAAAGGGCGCCTATGACTACAAACAGTAATAACCGAAAGCTAACATTGAACATTATTGCAAAGAAATATCAAAAGCCAACATAAACAAAGCTCTTTGGTACGCTCCAGGTGGCCTCCTTCACGACCCGAACGAACAGAATCCTGCTTCTGAATCTGTCTCACAACAACGCTTGCCTCATCTTCAAAAGGCTTGCAACGAGCATCCTGCATTTCCTTGAACAACCCAACGCTAGTCCGGAGGTGGGAAGTGCTCTGACGAAGCTCTTCAAGAAATTTAGCTTCAATAGATAAGACCCCCTTCGAAGACTCAGCATCAAATCCGTGTCCGGGAGGAAGAATCCCATCAATGCGACTAAGACGCTCAGCAGTTGAAGGAACATGAGCCAACTCCCCACAAACAGTTTCAAGAAGACTGTCAATCCTAACCAGAGAAACATTGGCAGCTTCAAACAAATTCTCGGAAGAAACCCCACCTGCAGCACTCACACGAGCAGAAGAACCTCTTGGATCTATAGGGGGCACCGGTATTAACATCCCGGGAGAATTCAAATCTTGGGGAAGTTCCACTCCCTTGGCCGGCAGAACGAGGCATAGTTAGAACAGGACGTTCAATAACCCTAAAGAACACAATCTCAGCCTGTGTCTTCCACTGCATACAAAAACAAAAGTCAAGCGTCAGAAAACAAATGAAGGAACATGGGAACAAAAAATATACAAGACAATACCAGAAGTTCAAGTTAAACTACACAGGAAAGAATAATGCATAGAAACACTCACACACAGTCTCCCAAACACCCAGTTGGCTGGGTCATCATCACCCTTCGTGACCAAGTCAGCCACAGCAAGCTCAAGAAGCTTGGCCTGATCCATGAAATTGATGCGAGGGGTCCTCAAGTCAATATTAGACGTCTTGCCAATGATAAGGCAGTCCAAATACATAAGCAGCGGCGCGATGGCATAGCCTGTGAAAACTTTTCCTCTGCTAGTACCTTGCTGATACCTAACAACAGCACTCCGAATATCATCAACAACCAACTGGCAGTAGTCCATGTCTGCCATGTCCTCAAACACAAGGTTCCTGGCCATTGCTGCCTCCCTGGACACTCGTGTAGACGTTCCAGGGATAACCACCTTCATGAAAACAATAAGGTAAAACACCCGCCGAGCAAGATCATCCTTCGTCTCATCCTTCACAAGTTCAGCAAGGATATTCCGCAAATCCTTTGTCTTGATGTCGTCACTCCTAGCATACCCAAGCTTGCCCTTCAACCTCATAACAGCATCATCGAAACCATCATTCGAGGGCCTAGGGGGGGTACGATTACCTTGAGGGAACCCAAAGAGATGGTGAATAGCATCACTTGTAATACGTATAACCTTGTTCGCCTCACCCATGTCCAAAATCATGGTTGAAGGGTCAATCCTCGTGTAGATGTTGCCCATCAAAGGACGAGAAATGTTGGAATCAACCTTCAAGTCAAACACACAACCAAAACCAGCATTGATAACCCTCGTCTTGTGCCTAAGTTGTAGCATTTCCGCACACGTCTTGACCTCTTTCAGTGAGCAGCAAACCATCTTGTTAAAACGTTTCGCCTCACCTCCTCCTTGGCCACCTTCTTTGGGCGCTTTGCCTCCTCTCTTCCTCCTCCTAGGCCGCAGCACAAGCTGATACTGAAAAATACATTGACAAGGAAAGAAGGCAGAACAATGAGACACACAAGCTTCACCAAAATTGCACTAATGCCTACATACACACCACATCTCAGAAGTCCAACTATGTCTACATAGGCAGTACAACCATGTATGACCAGAAGTTAACATGCTTTCAAAAATGTTGGAAATTTACAAAAGCAGAAGTTCAACCATGTATACCAAGGCAGTAATCAAACATGTATCTCAGAAGTCCAACTATGTCTACATAGGTTGTACAACCATGTATGAACACTAGTTAACATGCTTTCAAAAATGTTGGAAATTTAAAAAGCAGAAGTTCAACCATATAAACTAAGGCAGTAATCAAACATGTATACAAACAAGTTGAGCTAATTTCTTCATGTATATACCCAGAAGTCCAACTATGTACACAAAGGCAGTAATACCATAAAAGCAAAACACGTCGGCTAATTTATTCGTCTATATTGAGATGGAGCAGAAAGTCAGCTATGTATGCCAAGGCAGTGCTAAAAACAATAAAACTACAGCAACAGCGACAAATGCTCTAAAAACAGTAAACATGAGACATTCATACCTGATTAGCGGCAGCATCATCATCGACGTCGTCCTCATCATCAGCATTGAAATCAGCATCATCCTTGTCCTCTGGATTAACATGAGAACGCTTCTTCACACCCTTGTTGACCTTTGCAGGTGGAACCTTGCGCTTCACGCCACATTTCTTGCCCTTACCAGATGCACCAGCACCAAGCGGAGAAGGTGTAGGCACGGCAGTGGCAAGCACACGAGGACTATGGCGTGGCGTACCACCAAGGCCTAACCCTTCATCTTCAACAACTTCTGCAGGCCATGAAATGCGTGGGCTCCTTCGAGGAGTAACTTCACCAACTACTAGCTTCCTCGCAGCAGTCTTCTTGATTTTCTTCTTAACAGGGACAACCTTGCCATCACTACCACACGACACGTCTTCCTCAACAGTGAGCTCAGCCGCATGAACAGATCCATGAACATCAGAACCTTCCTCAAGGCGGGCCACCCTCTTCTTGTCAAAATCTTCTTGCTTCTTCCTCTTATGTTGGTCCTCCAGGAGAAGCTGAAGAGGCACATCCTTGGGTTGCGTGACAGGTTCAGTGCCATCAATAGACTGCGACTGCGTCTCTGACATCAGAACAGAGCACAAAGGTTCTGGAACGGAATCAACCTTTGACTGACGGAGCCACCTCCTCAGCAGCAGCAGGGGTTTCTGATAAACCCAACTCAGATAAAACATCGTTGATGGTGTTCACAGGTTCCTCCTCTATGGACACATCTGCAAAGAACACAAAAAATCGAAGCAAAAAATAAAAAAAAGTCAGGAACAAAAACAAAAAAAACGACAAGAACAAGCTAAAAAACATGGCTCAAAACTTTAAAATGAAAAGAAAAGGGGTTTCACATACTAGGTGAAGCAAGAGCTGCAGAAGCAAGATCCTCAAGGCTTGAAAAATTCTCAAGGCTCGAAGCAACCTCGGCAATCACAGTCAAAGGGATAATGGGTGATTTAGCCGCATCAGATATTGGAGCATCAGTATTAACCTCTGAAGCTCCATCTTGATCGCAGGCATTTTTTCAGAACTATTCAACTCATCACCAACTACAAAAAATGCAAGTAAAAAGGCAGCTGAGTTCTAATCCGCAATCCTACACCAAAGGGACTTCTACTTTTACAACAATGTCCAATACCCAGAAGTTCAACAATACCTAACAAAGCAGTAAACACAAAAAACAAACTAAAAATCTACAAACTAAATATAAAAACAATATACACCAGAGGGGCTACTACATATATCATGAATGTCCAGAAGTTCAACGATACATAACAAAGCAGTAAAACAAAATGTGCATAACAGAAGTTCAACCAAATTTCATTACAATCAAACAATAATTAAAACCAGAAGTTCAACTATGTGACCCAAGCAAGTAGCACATAAAAAAGATGTAGCATGACCACAAACAGTATTTCACAGGCAAACTAAATATCAATGCCATCAACATGATAACAAAAAAAAACAAAGATATAAACTACAAAAATGAAACATCTGGGAAGTCCAACAACACTTGGTGACAAAGTTTCACCTGCAAAATCATCAACTACAAAGTAAGAAAACACTCTACTAACTCAAACTAATGGTAAAAAGCATACACATAACCATTACTAGAAGTTCACACTATTAAGAATGGCAGTCCAACATGAATACTAAGTGAAGATATGGGCAGACATATATGAGACTAATGCTATTTAAAATACAAGATACAACTACATTAAGATACCTGGAGAAAGTTTTGAAGCCATGACAACACAACCGTCTTGATGAATGCAACTCCAAACACTAGAACAACCTGCTAAAAACAGGGGATTGATTGCATATAGTTAGCAAGTACAAAATAATACAACAAAATACAAAAAGAAACTGAATCAAACCCTAGGATGAAACAACTACAACATACCAACAAAGGATGAACAGTAGCACATCTAGGCAAGCACAACAAAAAAATGTATCCATAAACTAAATATAATGTCACAGACATAATCTAGACTTCGAAATCAACATCATAATGCAATTAAATACACCAGATCCAACATCAACCATCCATCACACCACACCCTCTCTTACATTCATCTGACTGCTAAAATCAACAAAGGGGAAATGAAATCCACAGAAGTATGAAGGGACAAATAGCACACACCAGCATCTCACAAACAAATCTGACCATGGGGAATTGAAATCCCACCACCACACGCACAAGAACCCTACCTAATCTACCACCAAACCATCAGAAGAAGGGGGAGGGAGGCGGACGCGAGAGCACACAGAAGAAACAGGCAGGCCTCCACAGATCTGGCGAAACTAGAAGCAAGCATTAGGAGGAGGGGGCAGCACTTGTACCTCTCTAGACGACTCCCACACACACAAATCCGCGTCGGTTCTTCCACTCCCCACGACGCCACGCGCACCTTGCAACCGCGCAGGCAGTTGCCGCCCTCGCTTCAGAGCAGTAGAGAGCGGGCTGGGCGAGAGAGAGCGGGGCGTGGGGGAGAAATAGGAGCGGGGGCGTGCGCCAGTTACTCCAGCACGAGGGCAGGGGACAGGGGCGGAAAAATCAGGGGGAGTTGGAGGAGAGGAAGGCAGCGGAGCGACAGAGAGGGGGGAGAGAGCGAGCGACAAGGGGAGAGGAGTTTTCTGACAGGTGGTCACGAGGGAGATGGTCACTTAATGCCTCTCTGTCGTGGGACTTGTAGCACCATTGAATTTACACTTTTACCCCCCAACGGCTAAAATAGTAAGTACATGTGTAGATAAATAAATGCACCACTTGAATGCATCTATTATAATGAGATAAGGTCACAAAACAGCACAACTGATATCCTAAAAACCAAAAATAGATGGCAAATACAATACTAAAGGAAGAAACATACATACATAAATATGCCCCTAAAAAAACAAGAGAAAAGAAGTTCAAAAAATAAAGAACAGAAGTTCAAGTACCCTAATAAAAGAAGTAAAGGAATAAGAATAAATAAACAATAAAGAAACAAAAAGAAGAAGTTCAACTACAAAAACAGATGAAGTTCACCCTAAACCCTAAAAACCCTAAGATAGATAGTGGGGTCACGGATGTGACGGACTCGCCTCCGCATGCGACGACGCGGCACGCCGCGTCATCGCCTGCTCTGGCTCGTTCCTGTATCGGCCACGCAGGGGGAGGGGAGGGGGGTCCCGACCCCCCTCCCCCCTGCTCGGCCTCGCGCTACCCCATTGCTGCGCGCTAGGATTTGACAGGACGCAATGCGGTTATTCTGTTTCCACCCCCACCGCACGCACCCTAAACCCTAAAAACCCTAAGATAGATAGTGGGGTCACGGATGTGACGGACTTGCCTCCGCATGCGACGACGCGGCACGCCGCGTCGTCGCCTGCTCCGGCTCGTTCCTGTCTCGGCCTCGCAGGGGGAGGGGGGGTCCTGACCCCCCCCTACTCGGCCTCGCGCTACCGCATTGCTACGCGCTAGGATTTGACAGGACGTAATGCGGTTATTTTGTTTCCACCCCCACCACACGCACCCTAAACCCTAAAAACCCTAAGATAGATAGTGGGGTCACAGATGTGACAGACTCGCCTCTGCATGCGACGACGCGGCACACCGTGTTGTCGCCTGCTCCGGCTCGTTCCTGTCTCTGCCTCGCAGGGGGAGGGGAGGGGGGGGTCCCGACCCCCTTCCCCCCTACTCGGCCTCGCGCTACCGCATTGCTGCGCGCTAGGATTTGACAGGATGCAATGCGGTTATTTTGTTTCCACCCCCACCGCACGCACCCTAAACCCTAAAAACCCTAAGATAGATAGTGGGGTCACGGATGTGACGGACTCGCCTCCGCATGCGACGACGCGGCACGCCGCGTCGTCGCCTGCTCCGGCTCGTTCCTGTCTCGGCCTCGCAGGGGGAGGGGAGGGGGGTCCCGACCCCCCCTCCCCCCTGCTCGGCCTCGCGCTACCGCATTGCTGCGCGCTAGGATTTGACAGGACGCAATGTGGTTATTCTGTTTCCACCCCACCACATGCACCCTAAACCCTAAAAACCCTAAGATAGATAGTGGGGTCACGGATGTGACGGACTCGCCTCCGCATGCGATGACGTGGCATGCCGCGTCGTCGCCTGCTCCGGCTCGTTCCTGTCTCGGCCCATACTTGGGCTAATCCCATGATTTCTCACGAGAAAAAAGTCTAAAAAGAACATCTGGAGAATTAAAAATTACAAAGAAAAACAAACAAACAAAATATAGAGCATCATGCACCTTTTCCTTCCAATGTGGAGTGCAAATCTCCAAAACCAGAAGTTCAACCATTAATAAAAAAGAAGTCCAGATCCTACTGAAGACAGTGCTTGTGATGCAGCTCCACACTTACACACTAGTTGCAACAAATTGCAGAAGAAATCTACTAAGGGTTTTTGATTTCTGGAATGTAATCTGTCCTGGAATATCAATGCCAAAAAGATGAACCTGCATTCAAGAATTTTTTTGCTGTGACATAAAAAACAAAGAAAGAAGCACCTGAGGAATAATAATGTTTAGTGTCGAAGAAACAAAATGCACAAGGCGTAAGTTAACTAATAAAATGTTCTAAATAAAGGTAAGCCCAAGTTGTAAAAACACAGAAGTTCGGCGTTTGGAAAAACATCAAATGAACATGTAGAAAAGACAAATTACACAGAAGCAAAAATCTTGTAAGTTCACGTTAAACACAAACTGAAGTTCTACCACTGTTTGAAGTATGCAAACGTGTTACAAAAAAAAGTTAGGTATGCATGCATATTTGGCAATAATCCCATAGTTGCCACGGAACAAACTAAAACCCAAATTAGAAAATTGAAAATTACAAAAAAACAAAAAATAGAGCGCGATGTTGCACCACCTTGCAATGTGGAAATCAGGAAGTTCAATCACTGGTAGCATAGAAGTCCAATTACTACCACAGAATGTGGATGATCCAAAAAACTAGCCCCGAAGACAGAATGAATATAAAAAGGATGATTTGTGCATCTATGGACCACCTCCACATTTACGTATATGAGTACTCTGAAAAACAAAAAAAACGTACACAAAATTTTTATGACAACACCAACCGAACAGATCGTATTGCAGCATCAACCAAAAAACATGCATTAAAACAAGGGAAGTTCAAGCACAAAAGGTGCAAAAGTCCAACTCTGTAACACAGACAGTAGAATCACTGAAAAATGCATTATCGAATTTGCTTTTCAAATTTAATCACTTGGGTGACTACACCTTCTCAGGCCATGACCTCGAACGATATCCTATTGCGCCCTGACATCAAAACGATAAATCAACCGAGCTGTCTCATTGAAGAACCGAAAACCAGCACGGGTGGACATGAGATCCAATCGCCTGATTTCAGTGGTGTATTCGCCTTCCCGATGGAATTAACAATGCATGAACGGTCCAATCTCAGTACTGCAATCAAATCTGCCCTCTATACTCAAATAAAAATAACAAATCTACAGAAGCGGCGGAACCACTCCCGCGGACGAAGAACACAGAGCCTCAAATCAAATCCGTTGAAATTAACGACAAATTGCCCACGAAACTCGTACTTAAACCAAATTACCATCATGTTAGAGGTTCTAGAACATCCACTGAATGCATTAAACTTATAAACAGACACGAGTTCATCCGCCCCGAGAGTGAATCCGCCAAAATGCAAAATTACAAATCAAAACGAGCATTTAGATGCAGGTATGAGTATCTGTATTACAGTCACATCCCACACAACACTACCGACCAGAATAATTCGCGGGGGAAGACACGGTTGCGAAGATAGCCCGAAGTTCGGGTTTGTATAGAGGGAAGTTTAGGCGCGTTACTCAGGCAGTTCAGGTTGTGATCAGAATATTATTCTGATCCCATGATCAGAATAGTGTTTATGTATATATATATAAGAATAGTGTTTATGTATATATATATATATATATAATTCTGATCACGATGAACCAGATGCATAGGATAAAATTTCCGATGAAATTCCAATTTCAATCGGTTGTAGTTCCATGATCAATATCATCCAATAGCCTATACCATGTCAATGCCTTTCCCTTCAAATATAAAGGGAAGACCTTCTTCTAGACAACATCCTCGGCATACCTGCAAGCTTAAATAATCCACAAACTTCATCCACATAGATTAGGTGCATATCGGGATGTAATGTTCCATCTCCTGCATAAAGATTAGCTAGCGGTTTCTCTATCATACCCGAAGGAATTTCATAATAAATATTTTCAGTAGGTGCAGTAGGTTGAGGAGCAACTCTTTGCTCTTCCGGTCGAGGTGAAGATACCCCAAACAAGCCCCTGAAAGGATTATTTTCCATATTAACAAGTGTCAGTAAATTTCAGCACACTATATAAATGTTTCCTTACCAAATTCCACTTACCAAAGGCGCTTCACTCCGCGGCAACGGCGCCAGAAAAGAGTCTTGATGACCCACAAGTATAGAGGATCTATCATAGTCATTTCGATAAGTAAGAGTGTCGAACCCAACAAGGAGTAGAAGGAAATGACAAGTGGTTTTCAGCAAGGTATTCTCTGCAAGCACTGAAATTATCGGTGACATATAATTTTGTGATAAGATTAATCATAACTGGTAACAAGTAATAAAAGTAACTAAGGTGCTGCAACATGGCCCAATCCTTTTTTTAGCAAAGGACAAGCCTGGATAAGGGAGTCCTGGATTAAGGGGTCCTCGGGCATCCGGGCTATGTGACGTGGGCCGGACTAATGGGCCATGAAGATACAAGACATAAGACTTCCTCCCGTGTTTGGATGGGACTCTCCTTCGCGTGAATGGCTAGCTTGGAGTTTGGATATGAAGATTGATTTCTCTGTAAACCGACTATGTACAACCCTAGCCCCCTCCGGTGTCTATATAAACCGGAGGGTTTAGTCCGTAGAGGCAATCATAATCATACATGCTAGATAGGTAGGGTTTAGCCGTTATGATCTCGCGGTAGATCAACCCTTGTAACCCCTATACTCATCAAAGTCAATCAAGCAGGACATATGGTACTACCTCCATTAAGAGGGCCCGAACCTGGGTAAAACATCATGTCTCTTGTCTCCTGTTACCATCAATCCTTAGACGCACAGTTCGGGACCCCCCCGAGATCTGCCGCTTTTGACACCGACATTGGTGCTTTCATTGAGAGTTCCGCTGTGTCGTCGCTAGAAGGTTCGATGGCTCCATCAGTCATCTACAAGAATGCTGCCCTGAGGGAGGTATTTCTCCTCGGCAAGATCTTCGTGTTTGGCGGCTTCTCACTGCGGGCCAACTCGATTGGCCATCTAGAGCAGATCACAGCTACGCCCCAGGTCACTAGATTAGTTTTGGAAATCTGGAATATGTCATTGATATCCGAGGATACTTGATTTTCCAAGGGTTCACGACCCCAACCTCCGCTTTGGCCCTAGATCCGGAGTGTGTCTGCAGGTCCGAAGACGGGATTCCCGATCCCGCCGGATTCTCTGCGGCTATTAAGCTTAGTACAGAAGAGTCAGAGGAAGCAGCGTCACCAGCAGTCATCATGAAGCCGAACTATTCTCCAAACACTGACCCTGAACCCTCGGAGTTAGCATCGTGTGAGCTCGGCCAAGGAGTTTCCTCCCTGCCGTACTCCATGAACTCCCTTCTCCTTGGCTGACCCTCGCCACTAAGCGAGGCTCTGGACTTGATGCGATCCCTCGTCATTACAGAGAGGCAATGTCCGAACTAGGCCTGGCCCGAACTAGGGGCTGAGAGTGGGGAATTTTATGTCCCACCCACCGCCCACTTCATAGCCACTGTCGAGGACTTAACCGACATGCTCGATTACGGCTTCGAAGACATCGACGGTATGGACGATGATGCCGGAGAAGAGCAGGCCCAAAACCCGCCGTTCACCGGACACTGGATGGCCACCTCTTCATATGACGTGTACATGGTGGATACACCCAAAGAGGGTAACGGCGATAATGAGAAAAATCCAGTTGAGGATACACCTCCTGAGATACAACCGAAGCGCCAACGTCAGTGGCGCCGCTCTAAGTCATGCCTTGGAAAAGACAGCAATACCGGCACCAGAGACATCAATACTCCAGACGACACTGAAGAACAAGAAGACCCCGTCGAGCCAGCCTCCAAACAGGACGATCGGGAATATGGGAAAATTAGCCCCGATGAATAGGCTATAAACGAAGACTCGGAGGATAGTAATTACCTTCCACTCTCCGAGGAGGAGGCGAGCCTCTGCGACGAAGACTTTATTGCACTTGAGGAACCCCTTGAGCAGGAACGCTTTAGGCGCCGACTAATAGCCACTACAAGGAGCCTGAAAAAGAAGGAGCAATAGCTCCAAGCTGACCAAGATCTGCTCAATGACAGGTGGACTAACGTCCTGGCAACCAAGGAATACGGCCTCGAGCGCCCAACCAAGATTTACCCGAAGCGCAAGCTGCTACGTCAATTCGACGACGAGGCGCTGGTGCCCGTACCATTGGCACGTAACGCGGCCGACCGACCACCACGTGGCCGTGACAAAACGATAGCTCAAGCCAAATACCGGCCCGTACCACCTCGCCGTAAAGGTAGGGACACAACAGCTCGGAAATATACTTACGACCTACGGAAAGATTTGGAAAATAGAGCGGGCCAGACCAAATCGATCTACGGATCGCGGGAGCAGGCTCGGACGCGCGAAGACGACTATCTAGCTAGGCACGATAGCCATAAGCACGCGCGGGCCGAAAACCGCAGACGGACTCCATCCGAGCTACGTCGCGACATGGCCCGCTATAAAGGCGCCGCACACCCCCTCTGCTTCACTGATGAAGTAATAGAACATGATTTCCCAGAAGGTTTAAACCCATGAATATCAAATCATATGATGGAACAACGGATCCCGCAGTATGGATGAAGGACTTTCTCCTCCATATTCATATGGCCCGCGGTGATGATCTTCATGCCATCAAATACCTCCCGCTAAAACTCAAGGGACCAGCTCGGCATTGGTTAAACAGCCTACCAGAAAACTCCATTGGCAGCTGGGAGGACCTGGAAGATGCCTTCCGCGACAACTTCCAGGGTACATGCGTCTGACCTCCGGATGCTGATGACTTAAGTCACATAGTTCAACAGCCTGGAGAGTTGGCCAGGAAATTTTGGACTAGGTTCCTAATTGAAAAGAACCAGATCATCAACTGTCCAGATGCCGAAGCCCTAGAGGCCTTTAAGCATAGCATTCGCGACGAATGGCTCGCCCGTCACCTTAGCCAAGAAAAGCCGAAGTCCATGGCAGCCCTCACGGCACTTATGACCTGCTTTTGCAGGGGCATAGATAGTTGGATCCAAGCCAAGCACCTCTGAAGCCAGAAATAGCAATGGCAAGCCTCTACGCAACATGCACAAGTGTTGGAACAACGGTGACAATACCGATGACACGACGATCAACGCCGGATTCAGCGGCTCCAAGCCCGGTCAGCAGAAGAAGCCATTTAAAAGAAACAATTCAGGCTCATCTAGCTTGGACCGAATCCTCGATCGACCATCTCAGATCCATGGCTCCCCCGATAAACCTGCCGATCATACCAACAGAAGCTGTTGGGTCTTTAAACAGGCCGGTAAGTTACATACCGAGGACAAAGAGAAGGGGTCGCCAAGTGAGGACGATGACAAGGAGCCCCGTCCACCGAACACAGGGGGACATAAGAAATCCCCGCCCCCCAAGTCAAAATGGTGAACATGATATACGTCACTTATATCCCCTAGCGGGAGCGCAATCGCGCACTCAGGGACATCTATGCGATAGAGCCAGTCGCCCCAAAATTCAATCCATGGTCATCTTTCCCGATCACTTTCGATCGCAGGGACCATCCAACCAGTATTCGTCATGGCTGCGGATACATCTCCAACATATCTATAATTTTTGATTGCTCCATGCTATATTATCTACTGTTTTGGACATTATTGGGCTTTATTATCCACTTTTATATTATTTTTGGGACTAACCTATTAACCAGAGGCCCAACCCAGAATTGCTATTTTTTTGCCTATTTTAGGGTTTCAAAGAAAAGGAATATCAAACGGAGTCCAAACGGAATGAAACCTTCGGGAACATGATTTTCTCACCGAACATGATCCAGGAGACTTGGACCCTACGTCAAGCAACCAACAGGGAGGCCACAAGGTAGGGGGCGCGCCTACCCCCCCAGGCACACCCTCCACCCTCGTGGGCCCCTTGTTTCTCCACCGATGTACTTCTTCCTCCTATATATACCTACTACCCCAAAACGATCAGATACGGAGCCAAAACCCTAATTCCACTGTCGCAACTTTCTGCATCCACGAGATCCCATCTTGGGGCCTGTTTCGGAGCTCCGCCGGAGGGGGCATCGATCATGGAGGGCTTCTACATCAACACCATAGCCTCTCCGATGAAGTGTGAGTAGTTTACCTCAGGCCTACGGGTCTATAGTTATTAGCTAGATGGCTTCTTCTCTCTTTTTGGATCTCAATACAAAGTTCTCCCCCTCTCTTGTGGAGATCTATTCGATGTAATCTTCTTTTGCAGTGTGTTTGTTGAGACCGATGAATTGTGGGTTTATGATCAAGTTTATCTATGAACAATATTTGAATCTTCTCTGAATTCTTTTATGTATGATTGGTTATCTTTGCAAGTCTCTTCGAATTATCAGTTTGGTTTGGCCTACTAGATTGATCTTTCTTGCAATGGGAGAAGTGCTTAGCTTTGGGTTCAATCTTGCGGTGTCCTTTCCCAGTGACAGTATGGGCAGCAAGGCACGTATTGTATTGTTGCCATCGAGGATAACAAGATGGGCTTTTTATCATATTGCATGGATTTATCCCTCTACATCATGTCATCTTGCTTAAGGCGTTACTCCATTCTTATGAACTTAATACTCTAGATTCATGCTGGATAGCGGTCGATGTGTGGAGTAATAGTAGTAGATGCAGGCAGGAGTCGGTCTACTCACTACAAAAAAAAGACACATCCGTGACATTTTGGGCCGAATAATTTTTTTTCTATCATACATATGACACTTCTATGACGATAATTGTGACAAAACCCGGTATCATCATAGATGTGGTGGGCTCCTACTTCTATGACAAAAAATCAGGATAGAAAATGGTCTTTTCGTCCTGGGCGGGCTGGAGATGCAACCGCATGACATTCTTTGGGCCGTCCATGACGGAAAAAACTGTGGTAGAAGCGAGGGGAGGAAAATTTCGGTGAGTTCCCGGTTACGGTGGGAGGTCGGGGCCGAGCGATGCGCGCTTCTCTCGTACACGTACACGCGTGTGTGCGAGGCGTTGGCTCTAACTGAACCCGAGCGATTGCACTACAGGCTACGCATTACTAAACCCGAGCGATCGACCGATCGCTGTTAACTGAACCCGATCGAGGGATTCCTTTGCTACTGCTGCTAACTGAAGCCGATCGATGATGCCTCTAGATGAACAATGAGTATTGCCGGGGGGGTTGGATGAACAGTTCCCGGTGGGGGTGGATGAACAGGACCCCATGGTGTTGCCTCTGGATGAACAGGACCCCGATCGATCGAGCCAGTTGGGGCTGGATAAACAGGACCCCGTGGAGGGCTGGATGAACAGGACCATCCTGTGGAGGGCAGGATGAATAGTAGATGCTGGAGGGCAGGATGAACAGTAGCTCGTGGAGGGGTGGTTGAACAGGAGCCCGCGGAGAGGGCTGGTTGAATAATAGCCGGTGGAATAGCGCGTGGTGGAGGCTAGATGAACAAGAGCCCGTGGATGAACAGTCGCAGGTGGAGGCTGGAGGAGGTCGACGGTGGATGAACAGTAGCTCGTGGAGGCTGGAGGGGGTTGACGGTGGAGATGAACAGTATCCCGTGGAGTCCCGTTTTGTGGTACGCCACACCCCACCCGATGAACAGGACCCTCGTTTCGACCATAGCGCTCCAACACAAGTCCGTTTCCTCCGTTTTGCGATACACCATACCCCTCCTGTCGTGGAGTTGACACGGCAGATGTCCTAGAGCAAGGACTTAGACATAGGGCCATCGCACTAGGAAGCTTAAAGGGGTTGATCGGGACAAAGGACACACGAGAGAGTTTTTATACTAGTTCGGCCCCTTATGATGAAGGAAAAAGTGTACGTCTAGTTGGGATTGGTATTGCTGAGGTTTCGATCTCCAAGAGGCTCAAATCGCCGGCTTGGTTATCGACCTGGTTGTTTCTTTTTCTAAACTGCCACCGGGTCGTCCCTTTATATACACGGGTTGACGGCTGGTGGCTTACAGAGTCCCGGCCGGCTCATAATCGTGTCCTGCTTGGTGACTTCCTTTACATGCCTTTCTGTACAAGTATTTCCTTACATACGGCGGTTTATAGTATCGGGCCTTGAGCCGGCCCCAGGCCTTTGGGCCTTTTATACATTTAGTAAACTATCATCTTGAATGTTTATCGGGCTTCTTTTGTAACCCGCCATCAGGGCTGACCCGACCCCTCCTGGGCGGGTCATACTGGTAGTAATATCCTCAACATTAGGCCCCAGGTTGACTTTGAACTTCGTTCTTTGTCAATCTTCAATACTTAGGTGAAATCCATCCTCTGTCTGAAAACTTCTGTAACCCGCCGTGACATCATCTTCTGGAAACATAGAAAACTTTCATGACGTCATCTTTCAACAGATCTTTCATTTTTAATGCCTTCCGAGAATCGAGGCATCCGTTTATTTGCATAATATTTATTCGGGTCTCCTTGATTTTCGCGCCTGCCTATTCGCGCACCCCCTTATAAATAGGTACTACTTAGGTCTTTTTTCATTCTCCTCCTTTGGTCGTCTTCCTCCTCTCACTGCCTTGCTGCCGTTCGAGCTCTGCCGCCGCCGCCGCAGATCTCCTCATCTTCCTCATCTCCGGCTGCTGCGTCGACCTGACTTGTCCAGAGAAACGCGACAGACCCCCGCAGTAGATCTGCATCTGTGAGTCTCTTTCCTTCTTTGCCTCAGATCCGCATTACAGCTTCTCGAGTTCATCGGTGTTCATCGCTGCTCTTTATAGATTGTCAATAGATTTTACCCCCGATGCATCTTTCTGATCATCAAATATTAGAGAATTGCTGTGGTAGCTGTTTTGCCTTCTTTTTTGATAGTAGTAGATCCCTTTTTCCTGTATAAACGCTTTGTTAGCTGATGAACTCATCTGCATTGCACCTTTTAGGTCTGGAATTTTTCTTTTTGGGACAACCATTTGATCCAAAATAATAATAACCGTTTAGTGAAACTTGTTTATGCAAACACTTAGCAGGATCTGCTTTCTGAGAAAGTCTGTAGTCATGGCGGCTTATCACTCCAGCTTTCTTTTCCTTATATGTCATTAGCCCTTAGCTAAGCCGCCGTTACTTGTTTTACAACTTCAACCTTTAACTGTTAATTGAACCGGCATTTTATTTTTCCTTTTCCAGTCCCTTGTACATCATGCCATCAAAGACACCCACCGTCTGCAATTGGGTCCCCTCAACCATAACTGAGGAGCGTCTGAAAGAGTTCTTCCTCATTGGATTTCTGCCTTCAAGAAACATCATGTCTTATCGTGCTCCTGACCCGGAGGAAGAACGACCCAGTCCAAAAGACGGTGAAGTGATCGTCTTTACTGATCACATGAACCGGGGCTTCTCACCGCCTGGCTCAAAATTTTTTGAGAGAAGTTCTTCACTTTTTCAAACTCCATCCTTAGGATATTGGGCCCAATTCCATATCCAATACTTGTAACTTCCAAGTGCTCTGTGAGGTTCATGTAGAAGTACTCTCTAAAAAGGCCATTGGTGCACTCGTTTTGCGGGTTCAGATAGAAGTACTCTCTAAAAAGTTCCACAGTTGGCTCTTGCATCTGAAGTACTCTCTGTTAAAGGAGAGAGTACTTCTATCTGAACCCGCAAAATGAGTGCACCAATGGCCTTAGCTTAGAACTTGGAGGCATCTCAATTCAGCGCCGACAGGGTGCAGTTTTCCCTCTCATAGTATTACCGAGTCACTCAAAGGACGGGAACCAAACTTGGTTTTACTGTCAGGACGTCTCACCCGCCAACGAGAAGCCACTGCCGGGTTACCGCCCCGATCGTCTTGACACCAAGTTCGCCCTGCCAGATAAACTTACCATTGCTGAACGCAAGAAACTGATTCCATCTATCAGAAGAATCAATGGTTTGTTGGGGAACGGTTTAACCGAGTCAATTTAACCCGCTGCTGGATCTCATGGCGGATTATTCCATTAAGCCGTCATTCAAAGTTGATGTATGAATATGGTGGAGACCCAGATGACTCTCTCTGTCATACCCCGGTTCAACTAACCGAAGAAGATGTTGTCGCAATGTCAAATGCTCTGGTGAATGCGAAGTACAAAGATTGCAGTGTTGTTGGGTTAAATCCCTTCTGTAAATTTAACCCGGTACCAGAAGTAAGGGCATTCTGATCTTTTTCCTTTGTATTTTGTCCAGCCGTATTGTTTATCACTGATCCTTCCTCTTATCTTTGTAGGCCAACTCTGACTTTTGGAAAGTGAAATACGATCATGAAGCTGCCAAAAAGGCAAAACTTGTAGCCATGAACGCCAAGAAATCGACCCGGAGAACAAAGAAGAAAAAGAAAACAACCGTTGAAGATTTGATGAAACTTGATTACTCGTCTGACTCGGAGGTAGCCCTTGATTCCCTTGGCCAACTTTTTAACAATCTTATTGACATTGATCCTTACCAGGATGACACTGGGGCTAGTCAAGCCGGGGAAGCAGAGGTAACTATCATTTCCTCCGACTCAGAGCCCTTACCAAGACACAGAGTTCGACGAGTGATCCGTAAAGTAAGGTTTTCTAACCCCTTAGCTCACTTGGATCCCAACTTTCATTTGAAAAAGCAGCAGCATGAAAGCCACCGTGAAGTTGAGATTGAAGATGAGCTGACTGTCGTCCTTCAATGACCCCTCGGAAACGCCCGAACGAGGTTTACTTATTATTGTCCTTAACTTGTTTTAATGAATCCTGCTCCTTGTATTTCTTTTAACTCCTTTCTTTTACCTTTTCAGGAGGTGTCTCATTCTTCAGGCGACTCATCACAAACACAATTTCCGGCTTTCAAGACTGCTCCTAATCAGAAATCCTCTTTTCTTCCGGGTTTGATCAATTGTTATTTTGATGTTGACTATCTTACAATATTTTTTCCTTGGCGGTCAGGCTAAATCCAAGAAGGGAAAGGCAGCAAAACCAGTAGAAGACCCGCCAGTACTAGCATCTGAACCGGCTAGGCCGCCTTCTCCATTAACTGTTGCCCCAGAAGATCCTCCTATTGTTAATGAAGCAAATCCTCCGGAGCCGTCCCTTGACAAAGCCATTATAAATCCTTCTATGGCCGGACCGTCAAGCTCAACCGACCCGCCGTCTCCATGTGTTCAAGATGTTCAAATTACTGGGAGCCTCTTTGTTGAGACGGGGAGTCCAACGGTGCTAGCCCGGTGCACAGCAAATCAAGAAGCATTGGAGATGCAGAAGGTTCGCTTGGATGTTGCCAACTATGACCACCTCAATGCCAGTGATATCTTATCTGGCTATCTCAGTCATGTACATTCCAATCGTGAATCTAAGATCGAGATGGTCAAGCAGCTTCAATTGAAGTATGAGGTATGTTGTTTCCGGTTTACCAATATTCCTTCAGCCCCCAAGTCTTCAGATTATGAGAGAAACGGAATAACCTGTAGACTTAAAATATAGGCCAAGACTTCTACCTCTGAATCTTTGCCTGATATCGATTGAACAAAACTTCACTCATAGTCCCCAAGGACCGGTTTATTTTGATCATTAATGAATCAATACTTAGAATGAAAAACCATCTGCAAAGTACTTAATACTCCGGTTTAACCTTGATAAACTTGCTGAACTGCGTACATTAGCCCCCAAGTGCCAAGTGCTCTTACTTTGTAAAGGACTTGGGACTTCAAATATGTTGGCAGAATCGTAAAAAAATGATTTGGCATACATTAGCCCCCAAGTGTCAAGTGGTTTATTTGTAAAGTACTTGGGACTTGAATCTTAAAGTTAAATATTGGAATTTGAAACCAAGTCTTGACTTATCTGAACATTTCACAGAATGCATTGTCTGAATTGAATTCTCAATTATCTGACGCAAAGACCCGGCTAGCAACTCAAGAGTGCGAAATCAAATCTTCCACTTCCAAACTGCAAATGAGCCTTTCTGCAACGGAAACTTGGAAGACCAGCTTTGCTACCAAGGAGAAGGCTTGGGAAAATGAGAAAACACTCCTGACCCGACGAGCTGAGACAGCCGAAACGGCTCTGAAAGAAATTTCAACAGAGCTGAACAGTTTGAAGGGCCTGGTGTCTCGGATGGTTGCTGCTATCTTTGGTAAGCTGCCTGAGTTGATCTTTTGTATAATTTTTTGCCAAACCAGAATATGATTTGCCAACTTACTCTGTTAAACATATGCAGGTCCGCGAAGTAAAAATCTGAGCCAAGACCCGTTGATTAAACTGAAGGCCGTATACACCTTGGTTGAACACCTTGGTTGAACAATTGTACATTGGTACACAACGGGCTCTGGCCGCTATCCCTCCTGCAAATCAAGGACCCAACCGGCTTAGCGATGTCCTGGAGAAGTTGTCCATCCTTCCAGCGAGATTCCAGAAAGTAAAACGCTCCTGCGCGCGAGCTGGAGCTTTGACTTCCCTAAGCCGCTCCAAGGCTTGGGTGCCAGACCTAGACTAGACGGACGTGGCAAGAGGTTACCCTGTGAAGGAGGACATGTCTCCGTTTGATCAGGATGATTTCATAGCGTGTGTACGCGAAGTCCGACCTCATGCGACTAGTCTTGTGGAAGACACCAATGTTGATAAGTATCAGCTGGGTTTTGATAATGAAAATAAGAAGATGGCCACTCCTTCATACAAAGTAGCAGACCTGATCCCACCTGTAATAGAAGATACCTTTGCTCCGGAAATTGACCCGGTCGGCCTGATTGACGACGAAGCCGAATTTGTCGCCATGAACGGCTTTGATTGGTCAAAATCCAACTTCCAGCAAACAGAAGGTGGTGAACCGACAAGGGAGGGACAGTGATCATCTTCATAGGCTTACAAAGCCTTGTAATAACTTTAGTTGCTAAAACACTGCATGTTTGCTTATGCCATCGTTCATAAAATACTTCTATGTGAATCAGCTTCCAGATGTTAATGTATGCATTATTTAATGTTTGTCTCTGCAATGGTTAAGCTCTGTTCATATGAATACAAGGAAAAGACTGGCAAGGCGGTTTAGAACCAACTAGGCTTAAACACCTAATGTACAACCTATAAATTTACTTCAATAAGAAAAACAGAGACAAATGTAAATAAAGGATAAGGTTTAATACTAACTCTTGAGTTAACGCAGCAGGTAAGCACGTATAAGTAAAAACCATACCTTATCCTTGGTGATCCTTAGATCGCCAGTTTAAATAACCCGGGTGACGAATTGATAATTCAATATGTATGAAAAGTTAATACTCCTTGAATACTCAAAGATCATCATATCTTAGTAGCTCGTACCTTTGGATCCTTGAACCATCGGCTTGAATAGCCCGGGCGGCCGTGTTGTCCAATAATTGAGCCGGCAAAGAAAACTAGGCTATCTTATTGGTGATATTGTAAACAACAAAAACTCAAAGGCAAGCAATAGATAATAAACATAATTTTAACTCTGTATTCAAAAGGTTGGGGGTTTCTGATTCAAATACGATCAGCAAACCGGACCAAAGGGGTTAAGCTAAGGTTCTAATACGACCATATAGCCCCTAGTGGCTTTGGCATTGCGCCGATCAAGAGGGCACCGACAACTATGTTCTCTTGGTTCGAATACGACCTATGTTTGAACAGGAAGCCCCCAAATGACCTTGAGAGGTTTTTAACGACCCTGATTCAAATATGATTCAAGTCGGACTCAAAAGGGGTTAAGCTATGATTCAGATACAATCAAGAAGACCCAAGTGAGTTTGGCCTTGAACCGATCAAGAGGGTTACGACATCTATGTTCTCTTTGGTTCGAATACGACCTATGTTTTAACAGGAAGCCCCCAAGTGACCTTGAGATTTGCAGCTAGATTCGGATACGATCATAAGCTAGACTAAAAAGATTAGACTTGATTCAAATATGATCAGTTCCTTAATAGTCATTTGTAAGTAAATAATAAAGATGTATAATCTGTGAAAAGAAAGGAGACCGATGGTCTTACTTTATTACTTATCATAATATATACAATGTGAATGTATGTACATGTTGAGATCCGGTGGCTCAGGTGTAATATGGCCGAAGTTGAGCATTTTTCCATGGCCGGCGGGTCTCCTCTTCCGACTTACGTGAGTCTGCATGCTCTCAAACGTCAATGAGGTAGTAGGACCCATTGTTTAAATTTTTACTGACCACAAAAGGCCCTTCCCAAGGTGGGGATAACTTGTGTGCATCTGGAAGATCTTGGATGAGCCGGAGCACCAAGTCGCCTTCTTGAAACGTCCTGGACTTAACCCGGTGGCTGTGATAACGATGCAGGTCATGTTGATAAATTGCTGACCGCGTTGCTGCTAAGTCTCTTTTCTCATCCAATAATTCAAGCGCATCTTGTCTGGATTTTTCATTGTTAGCTTCAACATAAGCCGCCACATGGGGCGAGTCATGACGGATGTCACTGGGCAACATTGCTTCTGCCCCATAAACCATGAAGAAGGGTGTGTAACCCGTAGACCTGTTGGGTGTAGTATTGATACTCCATAACACTGAAGGCAATTCCTCTACCCAACAACCCGGTGTTCGTTGTAAAGGAACCATAAGCCGGGGTTTTAATCCTTTCAGAATTTCCTGATTGGCCGGCATTCGCTGTAAAGGAACCATAAGCCGGGGTTTTAATCCTTTCAGAATTTCCTGATTGGCTCTCTCAGCTTGACCATTGGATTGAGGATGAGCTACAGAGGAAAAATCAAGCTGGATGTGCTCTTGCTGACAAAATTCTTCCATAGCCCCTTGGGATAGATTAGTGCCATTGTCTGTGATTATACTGTGTGGAAAACCGAAACGGAAGATTACTTTTTTCATGAACTAAACCGTCGTGGCTGCATCACACTTACTCACAGGCACCAAGAGATGTGTCTTTTTATCCTTAGACCTTTTGAAAGGTCCCACCATGTCAAGCCCCCAGACTGCAAATGGCCAAGTGATTGGAATCATCCGGAGCTCTTGAGCCGGCACATGCGCTCGCCGTGCAAATTTCTGACATCCATCACATCTACTGACCAGATCCTCTGCATCAACATGAGCCGTCAACCAATAAAAACCGTGACGAAACACCTTGGCCACTAAAGATTTTGACTCAGCATGATGACCACAATCGCCTTCATGGATCTCGCGAATGATTTCTTGACCTTCTTCGGGGGAAACACACCATTGAAACGCTCCGGAAACACTGCGATGAAATAACTCTCCATCCGAAATCGTCATGGACTTAGACCGTCGGGTTATCTATCGAGCCAGGGTCTCATCCGCTGGCAACTCTCCCCGAGTCATGTAAGCCAAGAATGGCACCGTCCAATCTGTGATGACATGAAGAGCCGCCACCAACTGCGCCTCCGGGTCAGGAACAACTAAATCTTCTTCTGTTGGCAACTTGACAGAGGGGTTATGCAAAACATCTAAAAAGGTGTTGGGTGGTACCGGCTTACGCCGAGACCCTAGCCGGCTCAAAGCATCAGCTGCTTCGTTTTTCCGATGGTCAATGTGTTCCACCTGATAACCTTTAAAATATCCTGCAACAGCGTCGACCTCTCGGCGATAAGCCGCCATGAGAGGGTCTTTGGAATCCCACTTGACAGATACTTGTTGGGCCACTAGATCTGATTCACCAAGACATCTGACCCGGCTCAAGCTCATCTCCTTTACCACTCGAGACCATGGAGCAGTGCTTCATACTCTGCTGCGTTGCTAGTGCATGGAAACATCAACCGTAACACATAACAAAATTTATCACATCATGGGGAAGTTAATACAACTCTAGCCCCCGATCCTTCCAATTGCCTGGATCCATCATAATGAATAGTCCAATATGTGTTGTCCGGCTTCTCTTCTAGCATCTGCATATCTGTCCAGTCATTGATGAAGTCAACCAAGGCTTGAGACTTAATTTGCAGTACATGGAACATACTTCAGTCCATGAGACCCAAGCTCAATTGCCCACTTGGCAACTCGCCTCGTGGCTTCTCTGTTTTGAATAATATCCCCCAAAGGGGCAGAGCTGATCATAGTGATTGGATGTCCCTGAAAGTAATGCTTAAGCTTCCGGCTTGCCATGAACACCCCATAAACAAGCTTCTGCCAATGTGGATATCGTTGCTTAGATTCAATTAGCACTTCACTGACATAATAAACCGGCCGCTGAACCGGATGCTCTTTGCTAGCCTCTTTGCGCTCTACCACCATAGCCACACTAACAGCCCATGAGTTGGCAGCCACGTATAACAATAGCGGCTCTTTCTCAATTGGAGCAGCTAGGACCGGCGGCTCAGCCAGTTGTGCCTTCAGATCCTCAAAAGCGGCATTCGCAGCATCGCTCCAAACAAAAACATCCGTTTTCTTCATCAACTGATACAGAGGCATAGCCTTTTCCCCTAACCGGCTTATGAACCGGCTCAAAGCGGCCACACGACCCGCCAGTCATTGAACATCATTGATGCAGGTTGGTTTGGCTAGAGATGTAATTGCCTTGATTTTCTCTGGGTTAGCTTCAATACCTTGTTTAGACATCAGAAAACCCAAGAGCTTGCCGGCTGGCACTCCAAAAACACACTTGGCTAGGTTAAGCATCATCTTGTAAACCCGAAGATTATCAAAAGTCTCTTTCAGGTTTGTGACCAAGGTTTCCTCTTCCCTGGATTTCACCACTATATCATCCACATAGGCATGACCATTGCGCCCAATCTGATTGTGAAGACAATTCTGCACACACCGCTGGTAAGTCGCCTGGGCACTCTTAAGCCCAAAAGGCATAGACACATAGCAGAAAGCCCCAAAAGGAGTTATGAACGCTGTCTTTTCTTGATCCTTGACTGCCATCTTAATCTGATGATAACCGTTGTCAGCATCTAAGAAACTCAACCGTGCGCAACCCGCCGTAGCATCAATGATCTGATCAATACGAGGAAGAGCAAAAGGATCAGCCGGACAAGCTTTGTTCAAATCTGTGTAATCCACACACATACGCCAGGTGCCATTCTTTTTGAGTACAAGCACCGGGTTAGCTAATCATTCTGGGTGAAAGACCTCCACAATGAACCTGGCTGCCAAGAGCCGGGCCACCTCTTCTCCGATGGCGTTGCACCTTTCTTCTTTGAACCACTGGAGAAACTATCTAACAGGTTTAAACTTTGGATCGATATTAAGAGTTTGCTCAGCGAGTTCCCTCGGGACACCCGGCATGTTTGAAGGTTTCCATGCAAAGATGTCCCTATTCTCACGGATGAACTCGATGAGCGTGCTTTCCTATTTCGGATCCAAGTTTGCGCTGATGATGAACTATTTGGATGAATCGCCAGGCACAAAGTCAACCATCTTAGTGTCATCAGCTGATTTGAATTTCAACTCCGGCTCATGCTCGGTTATTGGTTTCTTTAATGACGTCATGTCCGTCGGGTCAACATGATCCTTGTAGAATTTCAACTCTTCTGTTGCACAAACAGATTCAGCATAGGCAACATCCCCTTCTTCACATTCCAAGGCTATCTTCCGGTTCCCATGGACTGTAATGGTGCCCTTGTGACCCGGCATCTTGAGCTGCAAATATACGTAACACGGCCGAGCCATGAACTTGGCATAAGCCGCCCGCCCAAAGAGAGCATGATATGGGCTTTTGATTTTAACCACTTCAAAGGTCAATTTTTCTGCTCTGGAGTCATACTCATCCCCAAAGGCTACTTCCAACTCGATCTTACCAACTAGGTATGCCGACTTACCAGGTACCACAACATGAAAAACAGTGTTGGATTGCTTAAGGTTTTTGTCCGTCAATCCCATCTGGCGGAATGTCTCATAGTAAAGGATGTTGATGCTGCTGCCTCCATCCATGAGTACCTTAGTAAACTTATACCCACCAACCTGAGGTGCCACTACCAAAGCCAAGTGACCCGGATTATCAACCCGGGGCGGGTGATCCTCTCTGCTCCACACAATAGGCTGCTCCGACCAACGTAAACAACGTGGAATTGCCAGCTCAACAGCATTGACGGCTCTCTTGTGGATCTTCTGGTCCCTCTTACATAAACTGGTAGTAAAGACATGATACTGTCCGCTACTCAACTGCTTCGGGTTGCTCTGATAGCCGGATTGTTGTTGCTGCTGATTCCCCTGGCCGTGTTGCTGATTATATCCTCCTTGGTGACCAGGATAACCCTGACTGTGAAAACCTCCTCCGCTTGAACCGGTGCCCGGGCCCTGAAAGCCGCCTCCACCTGAGCCGCCACCTGGGCTGTGACCCCCATCAAATGCATTTTAATTTTTAAATGCCTTCATGATCGTGCAATCTTTCCACAAGTGGGTGGCTAGTTTCTCCCGGGTGCCGTGCTTTGGACAAGGTTCGTTCAACAACTGCTCAAGGGTGGGGCCTGACCCGCCCGATCGAGGGGGTTGTGTGCCCTTGCACCGCTGATTACCACCCTGCGCATTGGTATTGGCAACACATTCATCAGCCTTACATTTATTACCTCCTTAATTCGCCGGGTTATGCTAGTGACCCTTGCCATTACCGTTCTTCTTTCCCTTTGTTGCCTTTTCTTCGTCAGACACCGGGTCTTTGGTGGTATCAGAGTCAGCATACTTGACAAGAGCCGCCATCAACGTCCCCATGTCGTTACAGTCACGTTTAAGCTGCCCCAACTTCTGCTTTAGAGGTTCAAAGCGGCAATTTTTCTCCAACATCAAGACTGCTGAGCCGGCATCCATCTTATGAGATGAATGTATTATCTCCTTGACCCGGCGCACCCAATGGGTTGTGGATTCTCCATCCTCTTGCTTGTAGTTGGTCAGGTCCACAATCGACATTGGCTGCTTACACGTGTCCTTAAATTTCTGGATGAATCATGCTTTCAACTCCGCCCATGAGCCGATAGAATTAGGTGGCAATCCCTTCAACCAGGTCCGAGCCATTCCATCCAACATCATGGTAAAATACTTGGCCATTGCAGCATCGCTAACCACCAACAGCTCCATAGCCATCTCATAACTCTCAATCCAAGCCCCCGGCTGTAAGTCGGCCATGTAATTAGGCACTTTACGAGTCCCCTTGAAATCCATGGGCAACCGCTCATTGCGTATGGCTGGGACCAGGCAAGGTACACCTCCGGTTCTTGTGGCCACTCCTACCTCAACCGAGGTTGCTGGATAAGCCGGAAAGGGCTGGTGAGCTGCCTGTTCTACTACTATCTGAGCCGCCCGTTCCGCCTCTTGACGAATCCTCTTCTGATCTGCCAAGTTAAGGGCTCCAGCCCGTACCGGCTCATGCCTGTATGGCTAGTTGTGGCGTTGAGCATTGCTTGACATCTCTGCGGACTCCATGTGCCTACTGTAACTCAGGCTCTGGCTTGGGCGAGGAGTTGAATGAATCGTGTCTTGGCTGTAGGAGTATGCATCCTGCTGGGCCAAAGCTATCTGAAGTAGTTCTCTTACCCTCCGAGTTTCAATCGCTGCTGGCGAGTCGCCTTCCATTGGAAGAGCTGCCAAACGAGCCGATGCTGCGATGAGATTTTCCATAGGGTTAGAGAAGTGACCCGGGGGTGTTGATACATAACGAGGAGGAGCTGTATTCATGCGAGGCGGCTCCATGGCGTGTGGCTGAACTGGTGCGCCAGGCGTCGTGACCCGGTTTGCCTCTGGCGGGTTGCTCCCCCCAGCTCCGGGTGTATGGAACAGGTTCCTCAGATCTAGTGTTAAAGGCAGACGCGACTGAGTTTTCTGATGCCTCCTCCTCATGACCTCGTTTGATGCATTAAGATCCACTGAGAGCCGGAAGGTTTCTGCTTGAAGCTGCTGAGCACGAGCATCCAAAGATGCTCGTTCTGCTGCCATCCGGGTTTCCTCCGCGGCTAGATTTTCCTTAGCTTGCACCATCTCCTCCCGCACGCGTGCCACTTTCTGTGTCATGCTGGGCTTTATCCGCTGGCTCTACTTCAACGGTTAACAGAGTCGTCAACTTATCCATGATGTCCATTAGAACCTGAGCCGGGGGCGCGCAGGGTCTCCTGACCCAGCTGCTGCCGACCCGGTAGTTGCTGCTGCCGCCGCGATGGAGTTCTGTCCGGGGTGCGTCCCCGCCATGAAGACTCCGGCCCAATTCGGTGGCTCAAGGGGGTCCGGAATACTGCTACCATCGGAACAGTCCCCGAGCATGCCATCTTGTAGTTGGTACAACGAATCCGTCTTGCCTGTTGATGAGGTAGAATCAGTGCAGATGGCCGTCTCCCCACCTTCCGTCGATCCTTCGGAGTATTCACCGCCATGGATGCAGCCCACGAAGGCTTGCTTCACGACAGATTTGAACACGGGCGGACCCGGCGCACTAAGCCGTTTCGATGAGGTTGGTGTGGAGGTCCGGCTCAGGGCCTGACTCGCCGATCCGGTCGATGAAGACATGAATTTCCCCGAAGGGGACCCGGTACCCGTACTCGATCGAGCCAGCCTCGGGGCCCCAGCATTCGTCGTTGATGTAGAGTTTGCCGCGACGACTCTTGGTCATCCGGCCCACAGCGTATCCGTTGAGCCCTTCGAAGTTGCCCTTCAAGAACTCAAATCCACCGTGCGCTGGCCCCACGGTGGGCGCCAACTGTCGTGGAGTTGACACGGCAGATGTCCTAGAGCAAGGACTTAGATGTAGGGCCATCGCACTAGGAAGCTTAAAGGGGTTGATCGGGACAAAGGACGCACGAGAGAGTTTTTATACTAGTTCGTCCTCTTACGATGAAGGTAAAAGCCTACGTCTAGTTGGGATTGGTATTGCTGAGGTTTCGATCTCCAAGAGGCTCAACTTGCCGGCTTGGTTATCGACCTGGTTGTTTCTTTTTCTAAACCGCCACCGGGTCGTCCCCTTATATACACGGGTTGAGCCTGGTGGCCTACAGAGTCCCGGCCGGCTCATAATCGTGTCCGGCTCGGTGACTTCCTTTACATGCCTTTCTGTACAAGTATTTCCTTACATACGACGGTTTATAGTATCAGGCCTTAAGCCGGCCCCAGGCCTTTGGGACTTTGATACATTTAGTAAACTATCGTCTTGAATGTTTATCGGGCTTCTTCTGTAACCCGCCATCAGGGCTAACCCGGCCCCTCCTGGGTGGGTCATACTGGTAGTAATATCCCCAACACCTCCCGATGAATAGGACCCCCGTTTCGACCGTAGGAGGTCGTTTCCTCCGTTTTGCGATACGCCAGACCCCCGCCGATCAACATGATCCCGTTTTGAACGTGGCCGGTCGAACACAAGGCCGTTTCCTCCATTCTGCGGTACGCCAGGCCTCGTTTCCATTGCCTGTTCTGTCCAAGCCCTCCCGATGAACACAACGCATTCCGTTGCCTCCCCAGGAACATGACACATTCCGTTGCCTCCCCATGAACACGACGACGACGCTGTTTCTCTGTTCCGACCCAGCCATGTACACGAGCCCTGGCCGTACGTATGCGCGAGTAGGCATTCGAGACCCCGCCCGTATGTACACATATGTGGCCGTATTTTCTTTCTTGCACCCTGGCCGCTGTACATACGTGTACATACTACGTGCGCGCCTCTACTACGACACGTGCGCGCCTATACATCCACCAGTATATATGTACGTACACGTTCGCGACCAGAATGACAACGCTACGTACGCTTCGACCAAGTGGGTCCCGACTGTCAGGTACTTCCTTGTGTGCGAAGATGTAGCTGGTGGGTCCCAGCAGTCAGGGGCAAACATTTTTTTCGCGAAATACGGTGGCCCATCCGGTGGGTCCCCACTGTCAGGTGGAGGAATAATTATTTTGCACGTAATAAGGAGGCACTTCCTTGCTGCGGCCGTGGACCCAGCTGTCAGCCTCTCCACGTACAGTCCACGTCCGATGGAAGCCGTTCCTTGACCACGTTGACCATGACGCGCCGAGAGCACCAGGGCGGTGGACGACTGCGAGGCCTAGGAAGGGGACGACGCAGAGCCGGGGAAGATGCGGCAGTCGATGCCCACGCGTAGAGGAGTACGAGGGTTCACTGGTTCGCTGCGGTGTGAGGCTGCCGTCGCCGCAGAATAACAGGGGGTGCGGGTGAGTAGAGGGATGGCCTGGCCAGCGGTGGGAGTAGTAGGGGGCGGTGAGGCCTCCGCCGCATCGCAGCCGGCCACGGGAGGCAGGAGCACGAGGCATGACCGGCGCTGGTTTGGGCGGCTGGAGCAAGAAGACCAGAGGTTGAAGAAGCACTACGGCCATTGGATGGACATCGTACAGTCACTGAAGCTAGAATCGTGCATATTGACTAAGTTGACAAAGCCCTCCGTCCCCATCAACTTAGTAGGCCCACAAGTCAGCCTCCCACCAAGGTGGGTCCCAGCTAGCAGGGGGTATTCATTTTTTTGTGCGTAATAAGGAGGCACTTCTGGTGGGTCCGAGCTGACAGCAAGGGGAATGTTTTTTTCGTGAAATATGGTGGCCCGTCGGGTGGGTCCCAGCAGTCAGGGGCAAACATTTTTTTCGCGATATACTGGTGGGCATCCGGTGGGTCCATACTGTCAGGTGGAGGAATAATTATTTTCCGCGTAATAAGGAGGCACTTCCTTGCGGCTGCTGTGGACCCAGCTATCAGCCTCTCCACGTACAATATTCTTCCGATGGAATTTGGTCGTTGACCACATTGACCACGCCGCGCCGACAGCACCACGGCGGTGGACGACGGCGAGGCCTAGGAAGGGGACGACGGGAAGCCGGGGAAGATGCGGCAGTGGATGCCCACGCGAAGAGGAGTATGAGGGTTCACTGGTTCGGCTGCGTTGCCGTCACCGCAGAATAACAGGGGGTGTGGGTGAGTGGAGTGGAGGGATGACCTGGCCAGCGGTGGGAGTAGTATGGGGGCGGTGAGGCCTCCGCGGTAGCACAGCCGGCCATGGGAGGCAGGAGCAGGCGGCACGACCGGCGATGCTTTGGGCGGCTGGAGCAAGAAGACCAGAGGTTGAAGAAGCACTAGGGCCGTTGGATGGACATCGTATGGTCAGTCGAGCTAGAATCGTTCATATTGACTAAGTTGACAAAGCCCTTCGTCCCCGTCAACTTAGTAGGCCCACTATACTGGGTCCCAGCTAGCAGGGGGAGTATTCATTTTTTTTGTGCATAATAAGGAGGCACTTCCTTGCGTGCGAAGATATAGCTGGTGGGTCCGAGCTGCCAGCAGCGGTAACGTTTTTTTCACGAAATACAGAGGACGTTTCGGTGGGTCCCAGATGTCAGGTGGAGGAAATCATTATTTTGCACATAATAAGGAGGCATTTCCTTGCGTGCAGCCATGGACCCAGCTGTCAGCCTCTCCACGTACAGTCCTCTTCAGATGCATGTCGGTCGCTGACCATGCTGACCACGCCACGCCGAGAGCACCAGGGCGGTGGACGACGGTGAGGCCTAGGAAGGGAAAGACACGGAGGCAGGGAAGACTCGGCCGTTGTTTTTGTTTCCCATGCGGAGGGGAGTACGACTGTACGAGGGTTTACTGGTTCATCTGCCATCACTTGAGAATAATATCAGGTGTGGGTGAGTAGAGGGATGGCTAGGCCAGTGATGGGAGTACGGTGGGGCGTGAGGCCTGCGCGGCAGCACAGCCGACCGCGGGGAGGAGGGAGCAGGCACTCCCGCCGGCGCTTGTTTGAGCGGCTGGAGCAGGAAGAGCAGAGATTGAAGAAGCACGACGGCCGTTGGATGGACATCCAACAGTATACAAGCCATCTGTGGAAAGCCTCAAATCTATGGAAAACAGCATAGCCCATCTGCCATTATTTCAAATAATTTACAGCCCATTTGCTAATTCTTACGGGTTTTTTTGGAGCCCATATTCTTTATGTTAGCATTACAGCCCATATTGTGGCCATGGTTAAAAAATTATACGAAATTTTGCATATGTCGGTGCGGTCTGAACTGTTTTTAATCCCAAAATTTTGAGTCACATTCAGACTGATTTTAAAAATAAATGTATATCAATATAAAATCCAATAAATTGTCCATGCTAAAAATCAATGCAATTTAAAATCTCGAAATGAAAAAAATATATTTGAAAATAATTGCCGGTTTGATGTGTTTTAAAAATGTACAACCCATTTCTCATTACTAATAGGCCATTTTCTCTACCAGCCCAATGAAGCTCTCCTCGTCTTGAAAGATTTGCAGCCCAACAGGCCTGATAAAGCGACTTACTTGACAAATCACAAAAGAACTGGGCTAGCCATTTTCAGAAAGAAAAAAAAACTACTGGGCTGGTCTGTGGTAAACATAAAAGAAAAGGTTGTCTAGACATGCCAGAGTGTCCCGCACAGCCCAGTTGACACCCTGCTTCCGTCTCAAAAACAAATTAGATAAATGCCACTTCAATTATGGCGATTCATAAAAATGCCACTGCAATTTCCAAACTTTGAAAAATGCCACTGCAATTTTTTGCAAACTTTGAAAAACGCCACTGCAGTTTGCAAACTTTGAAAAACGCCACTCCAGACTTCGAAAAATGCCACTAGAAATGGCATGAAATGGCATTTTTCAAAGATCGGAAATTGCAGTGGCATTTCTCGGATACACCAGATTTGGAGTGGCATTTATCAAATTAACCCAAAACAAAAATAACTGGGCGAGCTGCTGGGTCCCTGGTGTCAGCCGCTCATTGTGCAATTTTCTCGTTTATTGACTACATTGACAATGCCATGGGACACAGATGTCAGAAATCCACTAGGAGGAGCCATTTTTTTATTGGCTTGAAATAAGGAGGCACTTGCTTGCATACTGCCATGACCTTGGCAGGTCCCTGCTGTCATCCTCTCCACGTACAGTACCAGTTAGTCGTGCTTCAAAACTGATCGGCACGCCATTAAAAAAATAAAGGTCGATATCTAATGCGGCACCTCGGGCCAACGCGGCCAGATCACATTTTGCACGAGAAATTACAGACCATGTTTCATTGACATGTGGTCCCATTCCAACATATCAGTGAGACAACGGCGAGTAGTAGGAGTATTTCCAAACGAACGTGTAGGCCGGGGCGCCTCTTCGTGAACCGTGGCAAACTCGCAATCGTCCACCGACTCTTCGCCTTTCCCTCTCAATTTGGAACTGTTGTCGCACACTCTTCCTCTCCCTCCTCCATTTTCCTTCAGCCCTTCACCCTTTCTTCTACCATTGTTTGATCGTCTTATCCATGGAGGGAACAGGCCGGAAACGACCCCGTTATTCTTGCCACGATCTGAAAGATGACGTGGTGGAGGAACTCATTGATCAGTGTGACGTCATCACCTCGGCTAGCATGGCAGGTTCGTTCAAGCCCATTCTCGACTCAACTAATAACATCATTACAAAGAACCCAAGAGTCAAGGAGCAGTTTGATCTCCCCTATCTTCTTCGTCGTGACCCTGATGACTGGCGCCGGCACGACGGAGGCCTCGCCCTGTGCCAGTTGATGCCGCTTGATAATGATACGTATGATCTTAAGATGCCATCGCTTGAGGGCAAGGCTTGGGCGGGCGCAAATGGAGATTGGGTTGTTTACATTGGGTCCAACTGCGAGTGGGAACTTGTGAATGTGTACACTCGTCACCGGGTTCCACCTCCAAAAATCTCAGCACACTGCCTAAAGGTTGAGCACACCGGTAATGTACACAAGTTCAAATAAGATCATGGTGACTGTCTTCTACGGAAGATAGCAATTTGTCGAGTTCCCAACCGCTCTTGGAATTACAACAACTATCAAGTTGTTGCTATCTTTGACAAGCTTGTTGCCGTCCTTCGTGGTTCGACTCGATGGATATTGCTCAAAAATTAGTTTCTGTACACGAATGAGTACTGTGATGCAATTCAATACGAGGGCCTTGTGTTTGCTGCCACCACTCGTGGCACTATTTTTGCATGGCATCCTAGTAGTTTCGGTATGTTTGTCTTCCACCGTAATTATAATTGTTTAATCCACATGCATGCAGGTTAGCAAGTTTCCCTTTACTAATTAACCTTCTTCTTGTGTTTCCAAGGTCCTGTGAACATCCCACCCCCTATACTTGAAAAAATTTATAACCAAGGGGGAGATGCCGATGGTGATGATCACGAGCAGTGCCCATATACTCTGTGGCGCCTGGAAACTAATTCCGATGGATCACCTCTTCTTGTGTGTATACAACCCACTGATGTTGTTACTGCTAAGGAAGCAGGTGTATCCCATGGTCGCACTCTCCGGACCTATTCCAACACCCGTTGCATGGTATTCGGGATGGATACTAGTGTGCTAGCGCCAACTCCTTCTCCCTTGCATAGAATTGATAGTCTAGGAGAAAACTCGCTTTTCCTTGGACAAAACTATCCGATGATGGTGAAAGGTGATCCAACTGTTGTTGACACATTTATGAGAAGCAACTGTGTCTATACCTCGGACATTTGGGTGATTCCCTACCCTGGTACTGATATAGTAGGCCGCTTCAGCCTGGATGATCGGTCCAACATTGGTCTCCAGATCGACAACGGATGGCCCATCCCAGAGAATCACTTGTGGTTCAAAGCAAGCGTTTCCAACGCCGCGGAGTGGTTGAGTTGAAATTCATTTCATGGCTTGTTATTTGTTGTGTGGTGAAAACTTTAGTATTTATAATGTATCCTCGTTGTCGATGTGGGTTGATGACCTGTTGTATGTAATAAAATGATATGCCTTTGATAAACTTACTAAATTTATGGATGGCTTTCGAGTCACTTCTCTGAGTGAGTGGTTCGATGAGGCAAAAAATATATTTTGCGAATACATAATTGTACATGCATTGCAACAGCTTATCGAATGGGGCCAATCAATAATAGTAGTACACTATTTGTACTAGCTTCACATGCTTCGCGCGTCGGGCGAGTGTTTTTACTGTAGCCATATGTTAATGTGTTCGCTGTACGTAACCAGCACCTCGAATCCTCGATACTAGTACTATATAGTAGGAGTAAGTAGTAGGAGTAGTAGGGTGGCATGGGCCAGAACAAGCATTCAGGTCCAGGAGTACGGCACACGCCACCACCACGACATCCATCTGACACCATATTATTTCTTGGAGTCCATGCTAGAGCAATCTCTTCAACCTCGTCGTTTCTCTAACTTCAGCCATCGCGTGAAAGGCGAGGTGGGGGTTTGCCGATAGTCGGTTTCCTTAACAACGGTCCCACTTGTAAGGCCAACTCCAACACACGACCCCAAACGCACCTCCGTTTTGCACGAACTCCAACGATAATTTTGACTAGAAAAGCAAGACAAAAGGAAACAAGAACCACAAGAATACATTTTACTACTCCTGTAAGTTAGATTAGTGCCTTCTTGATGCATTCATTGTTGATCTGCGGAGGCTCGATCTTGCGTCTGTGCTAGCTAAAAGTGATAGAACATCTACTGAATTGCGCTCTATCAATATATGGATGTACTCTTCTTCCCAATGCAAAAACTTGCATCCATTCTACTCCCTCCGTTGCACAATACATGCCTTCTATTTGTCAAAATATATATGTATCTAGACATGTCTTAGTATATAGGTACATCCATTTTTGGACAAATGGAAGTCAAGTATTTTGGAACGGAGGGAGTACACAATAAAAACAATTTAAGTTAGCACAACTAGTCTAATCCGAGAGCAGAACCAAAGATTTGGTCGGGTTCTTCCTCCTTTTGCCGACACGTGGGACATCCAGCATCCAGGTCGTGTCATGAAAGAAAATAGAGTGGTAGTTGAAGCCCCGAGATGTGCATCTTGGGTTAAACTATAAATAGAATCTTACTACTCTTGAGTAACTCCAAAAGCGGCCACCGAAAATCTTTATTGGATTTGTTTTTCATCACCAGCATGTCGAGGTGAAAGATGTGCAGGTTCAGTGGGTCCTCTTGCGTTTTAACTAACATGTGGGGCCGCATGTGAGCAAACAGACGATGGGCTCTGCGCGTCCGCTGGCTGGCCGAGAAGAGAGATAGAGGAGGGCTGAGCACGGAGTACAGGAAATTTGTTCTACGTACCTCGATATAGGCTCGATATAGTGGGGTGGCATGGGCCATAACTAGCATTCACATCTAGTAGTACGACACATGCCACCCACACGAGTCCCATCCGACACCAATTTTCTTGGAGTCCATGCTACAGCCATCTCTTCTCCCTCCTGTTTTTTCAGCCATCACGTGGTGGGCGGGGTGGGGGTTTGCCGATAGTCGGTTTGCGCAACTGCGGTCCCACTTGTAAGTGAAAATGCAACACCGCACGCATTCCTGCTTGAGCGGCATGCCGGACCAACCGTGTGGGGGTGCGACGCGAACACGGCAGGCTTTTCCTTTTGAACTCGTAACTTGTAAAATTTGCTTCTGCTCCATGGCGCGACCAATAGATAGAAAATAACGATTTTGCCTAGAGTAATGAGAAGTTTGGTTCTGGCGCCATTCATGCATGGAGTACGTACGAAAATTATGAAGTTGATGTGAAAGGTAAGATAATTACTGTAGTATCATATACTACTACATGGATTTGACGGAAAGATAAAAATACATATGGAACCATCAACGTTCAACGACATCCTCACGCCCTAGTGCGCCGGGTCACCAACCGACATGTGAGGAGCAACGGCGTTGGCGGCGAGCTCAATGTGCTTCAGAACAGTGTCGTCCAAGGTTTCCCTGCGCTCCAAGAAGGCCAGCATCCTATCGTCCTCCTCTTGCATGTAGTAGTCCTTGTGGACGATTTGCGCATAGATGTGGGTGATTATGTCGATGGTGTCTTGCTGCGCCAGGCGCTGCGCGGCGAGCGCGACCTCGAGGTGGACATTCTCCGGTGTGACGGCGGGCAGTCGCAGGGCCACCAGTGCGTCGAGGAGGTTGTTGCCATAGTGGCCGTTGAGGGTGGCGAGCATCGCAGAGCCTGGGCGCGTCGGCTGGAGGCTTACATCAAAGTCGTCCGCAATCTTCTTGATGACAGTGAACTTGTCGAGGAAACCGACGAGGACCTCGTCAAACAAGCAGACGAAGTTGTCGTCCATGCGGCTCCTCGCCCTGGCCGCCTCAAGCAATACTACATGGAGACGTTCCTCGGTGCCGGGCCGCAGACCGGCGTCATGGACCATCTGGCACAGCCGGCTGATGCTCGCGCTCATCGCCTCCATGGGTCTAGCGTAGCTTCTAGTCAACTGATCTTGTGATTCGAGTGATCACTCAGCCCTTGGTTAGCGTGCGTAGGTGCATAGGATTTTGTACTACTCCTCAGCCCTCTATTGCACCTGCCTTTGGCTGTATGATAGGTGGGCCAGCCACCCCCTGGGGCCACGTGTCATTCACCCAAAGGCAGTTGCCGTAAGTCAATGAAGATGCGCCCCCCTCCGTGCCGGTGCAGTATAGTCATCTCACCGGACCTCTAGTTGGGGCCAAATGAGAGAAGTTTGATGTTTACTGGTTTATTGGTCCCCTTTGCATTTGACGCCAAGTTTTGACCTTTGATTTAACTAATAAAATGTTAATGCATGTAAACAAAAATGTTGTGTAAGTCACCTTACGAAAACCAAATAATCCCAAAATACTTAGGCACGGTGCATTAACTCCCTCCTTGTTTCTTATTTCGTGACATATCAACCAATGAGAGATGTGGGACGTGCATGCTTTCAATGACTTGAGACTACCAAACATGACATGCAGTGCTTAGTTCATTGCATGTAATCCTATTAGTACTCTAGTTAGGAGTAGCAAAAAAACATTAAGTTCTCTCACCGATAGGAATAAAACACCATGTATTTATTTACTGATGGAGTAGTACATTTTTGGTGACATGCATTACTAGATAGTGCTAGTCAAATAATAAAATCCAGATGGACGTGGTAGTACTCCTAAATCCAGACGGTGGTGCTACTAGTACTAGTAGTAGTACTACCAATGTAGTAGTAGGAGTACTAGCATTGTACTACCCGTTGGTCAAATTATTACATGCTGCTCCTCACAGTGAAGTGACAAGACCTAGCGCCGGAGATGACACCTGAGTATAGGCGGTGTGTTCGGCATACCATAGTCAGCCTCACCGTCTGCAATCACTATCATCATGGCTGTAGAGCTAGCCTGCTTACAACTAGCCCTGTTCGACATAATTTCCCGTGCATAGATGCCCGTGCATTGCACGAAACACCAAGATTGGGGGTGGACGGCTCCGGCAGCGGCCATCGCGCCAGATTTTTCCACGGCCTTCTACTCCTAGATGTGGTGGGGAGGAGATGAGGCTGATTGTGAGAGACAAGGAATTGTTTGTAAATAGGGAACAAGTGCGGGCATCTTTTTGCAAAAATGGAGAAGCTTGGTTTGTATGCGTCAGATCTAGATCCGATGGCTATTGGTGAAAGATGGGAGGCACAACATCATCACCAACTCAGGACTTGTTTGATTCACGGGATTTTGAAAATGCAGGAATAGGACACGGCAATATTACAAGTTTCAAACTGATATTACAAATGTTAGGAGTAATGCTGCACCTACGAAGAGGGAATTACTAGGAAGTTTACGTAAGAACTTTCGTTACTTTAGGTGGATGCAGCATTATCGTACAAACTAAAATCCACCACCCTGACAAGTCACTAATGGGCAAATAAGTTTTCGAGTCTCTGGCCACTTGATGTTTCAAAAACAAATTCAGCTTCTGCGGAGAAATGAGCTCCACCGTGTACCCGCGCGGGTGTGGCTGGGCACGAAGCGTGAGTACGTGCACGGTGCACCTATTCTCTTCTTGTATACGTACACCACCTATGTGGGGTTGTGTGAGAGAGATACAAACCTAGAGAGATGTAGTGTGTGGGTTCTTGAGAATTTTTTTGTGTGTGGGGGGGGTCAATCAAAATATTTAACATATGCAATGTGTGTGAAATAGAGTCCTAGATATAACATATATATAGAGGGGGCGATCCATGAGAAGAGAGTGGAGGTATCATCGGCTTGAGGTGTCCATAGAATCGAAGAGAGGGATGATGTGTGTGTGTGCACGCGCGATCGATAAAGAGTGCCATCGAATTTGTGTGTGCCCACGTCAAAGATATAGAGTGACTGGCCTACTGGAACGTGAGATGGGACATGTGCAGTTTGTCTCTGTGGCATGGATACCTACCTGCAGTGCTCGACTATTGGTGTGTGGTGGGGGAAGAGGGAGGCCACAATTGACTATAGAGGTACAATGGCTGGTATATGTGTGGAGGAGGATAGAGGCCTACCTCATGTATTAAGGAGATCGATCTGCCTCATGTATTAAGGGAGACCGATCGACATTCATGCATATGTGTAGGAGATGAATAAGGTTGGGAGAGAGACAGAGCTCGAGTGTTGGAGGGGGTGGTAGTGGAGTTGCTTCTAACAAATGGTGTGATAGGCTTGCTAGACAAACGGAGGGCACGCCCGCAATATCAATAAGAGAGGAGATGGCTGCTTGTTGTCTGTGCATGTGCGTGTGAGAGACGGGTCAGGAGGCATGCACAAATGATGAGGGGGGATGATGTGGCTGTGGTAAGCAGACGTAACTACATAGGAAGATCAATCTGTCAGCGTTCTGGGAACGGGGGTCCCCAGACTTGCCTGCCTGCGGCCTGCGGCGTGGCTCAAAGGGGGGCCCAGCATGGCCCATCTTCACCAACACAAACCCAAGACCCTCGCGAGGGGCCAAGCCTCGCGGGGCGGACGACGCGGAGCCTCCTCAGGCACGGCCTCGTCAGGCTGGCTCACGAGGAGGCGGAGAGATCAAGGCGGGGTACCTCACGAGGTGCCCATGACGCAAGCCATGACAACTCAGGGCGCCAGGCGGGTGCCAGCCCGCGCAGCATCCTCCTTTCCTCTTTGGTGCAAAGGGGGCAAGCGCAGCCGCGGAGTACTGAGGCATCAGGCAAAGGTTGCCGTTTCGGTGCAACGAGACCAAGACCAGGAGGACTACGAGTCGGAGGTCACCGTGGAGCCCAAGACGGCGTCATCACCAGAGCTTTGCGCAGGTGAAGACTACTTTTGTCAGGATAGCTGATACTTGCTGTCCCCCTTCAAATTAGCCCGCCATTGTTGGCTCCCTTCCCGCTCAATATTTGGGAAGAGGACCAGAGCCTCTATAAATAGGACCAGCCACCCACACAGCAAGGGGGTTCGGGAAGGTCGAGCAGAGAGAAAGAGAGAGAGAGAAAGGTGGCCGAACTCCTCCAGCAGTTCATCGCCTTAGCCAAGAACAGACCCTCGCGAGGCTGTTCTTCCTTGTATTGTTCATCATCATCAGCCCAAGAGGCAATCCACACACCACACGCTGGAGTAGGGTATTACACCACAACGGTGGCCTAAACCAGTATAAACCCTGTGTCACTTGTGTTGTTCTTTCCTGAGTTGAGATCCTAGCACGGCGGAGGGGTGCTTGTAGGTAGGAGGCAAAATCTCCGCGCGCCCCCCAGTGTTCGAACCTCAAGGGTCTACCGGAACCCGAAATCCGACATTTGGCGCGCCAGGTAGGGGTGCGCCGGAATTCGTCTTCCACCGCTCCGTGCCCCATCGCGTCGTCATCACCATGCCCGGCGACCAGGAGGGCAACCCAGACCCATGGGCGGCATGGCCCGCCCGCACAGAGCCGCTTGCCTCAGGCGACCCCGTGCCCCAGGCAGCTCGCGGTCCGCAGGGCGCTGCGGGCCGCGAGCGACGCGGACAGGCTTCGACAGCTCTCACACCGTGGCAGGCGCGGTCGGCAGCAAGGGCCTCCAATCACGCCGCGACCACGACACCGTACACCCGCCGGGAGCAAGCGATCTCGAGGGCCGCGCTCACGGTGGCCCAAGAGCTGCTGCAGTCCAGACTGCTGGAGGGCGGCCGCGACGTGCTACTGGAGCGGGTGGCAGAGCTCCTGGGCTTCGCCGCCTCGGGGGCTCACCCCTTATGCACCCAGCTCCCGTCTCCAACCCAGGGCGGCCCACGCGGGGGCCCCGCGCGCGCCCGCGGGCTCCAAGGCTACTCCAACACCAACGAGGCTGTCAGCACCGGACTGGCGGCGACGCAGCCCCCGCTCCTGGTCCGTGAAGAAGAAGGGCTCGACACGACCCGTGGCCCCAGTGGATAGCCGCGCTACCACCCCACAGTAGGCGCATCAGGCAGGACCACGTGGCGCGTAGAGCACTACGGCGTGGCCTTCGGGGTGGCGGCGCTAGAGGAATACGTGCCCCTCAGGATGGATCAAGGACACTCACACGAGGGCGAGCCAGGCTCACTCCTCAGCCCAAGCCGGGGGGACGAGGCGCCAGAAGCTGAGCCCTTCCAGGAGTCTTGGGATGGTCCCACTGGGCACGCTGGAAGCAGCGATTATCGGGTACCGCTAATTCTTCGGCAGACATACGGTAACCATGGATCGCAGGAGGTGCAGGTTGCCGCAGCGGGCAGCTGCCCCGCTCCCACAGCCTCCTACCCCTTGGGAGGAGGACGTAGGGGGCTGTAGGAGGGGGGCAGGGATTCGACATCACCACCGTGGCGTTCGTAGCAAGGTGTTCTCAGGAGGTAGGCCCTCCGCTGGGGAGGTGCCCCAGGGCCTGCCCCCGGCGGAGGACCCGTGGTCATCGGGGGAACCACTGGCGACCGCTCTACCCCATCGGCGGCGTCCTGGTTTCCGGTCGTCGTTGATGGCACTAGAGTGTGGCGCAAGGCGGGGCCCTCATCTGGCGATATGAAGCAAAGCCAGTACCTGTGAAGAAGGCCTAGTGCCTGTGAAGCTCGCCGCCCCGTGACACTCTCACGTAATAATGAGCGGGGCTGTACACGCCCCAGAATCTCAGGGGTGCCGGCCTCAGGCCCTGGGGCTCCCTCCCATGCCCACTGGCAGCACTTAGCTCCGCGCTGGTGAGAAGACGTCCAAGACTAGACTAGGTGTCGGACGCGGCCTTTTGTTTGCTTTCGTTGCTCTTCTCCTTGGTTGTCGCTTTTCCCCGCTGGATTCAAGTTGGATTCGAATTTGAGGTTTGCGTTCGGGGAGGGGTGCTATGTCTCGTTCAAGCAATTTCTCGCGTTTTGGTTACCCCTTCGCCTCAGCCGCCTCCCCTCGCAAGCCCCTCGTGAGCCGGGTCAGGCCTAGCTTGCGCGTAGCCCAGACTGCCGCCGCCGCGTCCTCTTAGGAGGGTGTTTTACTGCAGATCCTACGGATTCAATCAGGGGACACTTAGGACACCACAACCCCCGCGGGCTGCCTCAGGGCCAGCGCGGAACAAAGGTATACTAGCCGACCAGCGCGTCGCTTAAGCCAGCCACTTGGCGTGGGCGCATGGGCGATGTGGCTTCTACTGATATGATAAACACAAGTTTTACATGAGGGGCCCCCCTCCAAAATGCTCTCACTATCATCAGGCCAAAACCTGAGTTCTATTCATGCAGGGTAAGGAAGCAGGAACGATGTACAGTCAGTCGGACTAATCCCCCAATGCGTCCTCAGCAGCATCACCTGGGCTGTTGCTGGCGCCGCTGAACTCGCCATCGCTGTCCGCGTCGCCGCCAGCGGCATCAGGGCCGCCCATCGCGCCGCCCTCGTCGGCCGCCATGATCGCATCATCATTGTCTGAGGCAAAGGCCCTGATAAGAGCATCCACATTGTCCTCCACCCAGTGCACCAGGTCGCCTCGGACAGCCTAGGGGACTGGGGCGATGGCGGCATCAAAATAAAAATGGGGATCCATGTTCCGGAGGTGACTGAAGACACGGGAAAAGGCGCACATGAGCAGGGCGCGGCTCCTCTCCTCCACCAACCTGTCAGCCCTAGTCGACCGCGCCTCCAGCTGCGTCACCACATCAGTGAAGAACTGGAGGTTGCCCGCATAGTTGATTGCGTGCTCACCGACGGCCTCCTCGCAGATGTTGCCCAAGGCCGCGTTGGCTCTCTCCCGGAGAGTGGTGAGCATGGGGCCGTGCTCATGCTCCAAGATCCGCCGCTGACGTATCTCGTCCGCATTCTGACGCACGATGGCCTCAGCCTCCTCCACCCGCTGGCGAATAAGGAGCACCTCAGCCTGGGAGGAGGTTAACTCACCTCGCGCCACCTGAAGGGCGGCCCGGGAAGCATCGGCCCGCCGCACCGGCTCCTCCAGCTTGGCCCTCAAAGCGGCAGTCCTGCCTTCAGCTTCGGCCCGGATCAACCCCAGCTTCTCTTTGAACTCGTGCTCGAGGTTCAAATGCGCCATCGCCACTCGACGTCCGACCTCCTCTAGGAGCGGGCTTCCTGTGCAGCAACATCATCCTCCGCCTACGTCACCAAGCGCTCCCTCGTCTCCAGACGCTCGTACTCGCGGGTACGTTCGACGGCTTCCAGTGTCAGCGCCTCCTCACGCTTCTAGAGCTCTGCTGAGTCGCCAGAGGCCACCTTCATCGACTCGAGGGCTGCCTCGCGCAGCTCCACCTGCTCCTCCAGCGAGTGGCACCAGGCTAGAAGCTCCCGAGCCCGCTCCTCCGCAGCCGTTCGCCGCCAGTCAGCTTCCCGAGCCTCCTCAGCGGCCCGAGACCGGGCGTCTCGAGAGGCCACCAACGACGCCTTGGCCTCTGCTTCATCAAGATCACGCTCACGGTGTGCAAGGGCAATGGCGCCCTCTAGCTCGCGCCTCTCTGCAGCCAGGCGCAGGCCCTCGGCCTCAAGGCGCGCGTCTTCATCAGCAAGCTCCTCACCAAGTAGGCTCACTGCGTCAGTCGCCCTTCGAAGGAACCCTTGGCGGAGAGCGCGATGCTCCCGGGCGCGCTCGAGCACGTCTTCCACACCATCATCCGCCCTGAGCAAGCGTCGGGGCCCGCGAGTCAGCACTCCCCCTCCAGGCTGGGGGCTGGCACCCTCGCGACGGCCGGGCACGCCGCGTCAGAAGCCCGGCCTGGGACCAGCCCATCTGCAGGAGAAGAGCGCAGGAAGCGCCTCAGCCAATCGCAGTTCACGACCAGGCGAGAGGCCCGTGGCAGGCTGGCTATGCCACGAGAAGGACCGCGAAGGAGGATCGCGAGGTGCGCGGGGCCGCGGTGCGCCTCGGGATGGTTCGCCTCTTCGATCGCCCTCACCACAAGGGCTCCGCTGCTCGGAGCGCTCGAGGACGGTCGAGGGGGCGAAGCCAAGGGGGACGGCTCCTCAGCCGTCTCCGCAAGCTCAGCTGGAAGGGGCCTGCGGAGCAAGGGTCAGTACAAGTAACAGAAGGATCGGGAGCCGGGAAAGGAAAAGGCTTACTCATCAGTGGCGAAGTACTTCCTACGCTTCAGCAGGCGACAAGGGTAATCGTCGCCCAGGGCCTCCCTTCTCTTCCGGAGAGCCTCGAAGTTCATGCGGAAGCGGCCCAAGAGTTGGGCGCATGGATCAACCCTCGACGAAGACGGAGTGGCAAGGCGATCTGCGACGGGGGCGCCTACCTGGTGTGCGCTGCCAATCGCCTCCCCAAGAGACGCCGCTGGAGCCTCGGGGGCCCCAGTCACAGGCACTGAGGGCAGCTGCTCGCCACCCTTAGCCTCAGCGGCACGAGCCCCAAGAGTTGCTTCCTCATGAGCCTCACCCGGCGCTGTCACCGTGCCGGGAGCCCCCTCGGCCTCTGGCGCCTCGTGCCTCCCTGCTCCGCCACTCGAGGTTGAGTCGCCTTGGCCGACTGGTAGGGCCGTCACCACCACTGGGTTCTCGCAAGGCCCCTGAAGGCCGGCGGGGCGCGACCCCCACTCATCAAAGACAGGCATCTGCTTCACAAAGTCGCCCCTGCTCTGGTAGAGGTACAACAAGGCCCCTCCCTGCCGGACGCTGCCGGGGTTGGGGTCCCCAGCCAGGGCCAAGAGCGCCGTCCTCAGCACCTCAGGAGTCAGGTCCTCTTCCTGGAGCCTCATATGATCCTCGCGCCCACGGAAGGCCCACATCCGGCGAGAGTGGCGTTCAAGAGGAGCAACGCGGCATAGCCGGAACTCCTTCACCACCTTGGGCGCCGTCACGCCAAGCGACCTCAAGAGCGCGAAGCGGCGCCAGATGAAGACGAGCCGGGGGCTCTCAAGCGTTTCCTGGCCCCAGCCCGAATTGGGGATGGCAGGCGAGGTCGGCTCCAATAGCAGGGGGCTGGGCACCCCTACGTCCACATACAGCCACCGCTCGCGGAACCCGACTGCGGGCAGGGGAAGCTTGAAGTCAATCCCAGAGACCGCCGTCTCAGGTGCGGCAACGAAGCTCACACAAGCCCAACATTGGGTAGGGTCGACAAGATGCAACGAGAAGAAGTGGCGCAGCAGGGCAACCGAAGGACGGATGCCCACCATAGCTTCGCAAGCAAAGGCGAAGACCGAAAGGAGGGTGATGGATTCAGGACCCAGATGCATCATGTGGATCTGATAGTGGGAAAGCACGACATTGAAGAAATCAGAAAAGGGGGGAACCAGACCCGCCCACAGGGCATCGGCAAGATACGGGACCTCGGTGGCTGTCCTGTCGATGGAGAAGTGGGACGCGGGCCAGGCCGTCATCCTCCCGCATTCATTGAAGATGGTGGCCAGAGCCAAGTTGACCTTGCCCAAGCCCTCGGCGGGGGCCACCAACGGCGGCGGGCAAGGCGGAGACACGGGTTTCTTCCCTCTCCCCTTCTTCGTCGGAGCCATGGCGACGGGAAGGGGGGGGAGGCTCGAGATTGAGTTGAAAACAGAAACCGGAGTTCGAGCGGAGGAAGGACAGAGGGCGCTCGAGCGATAAAAGGGGAACGACTGTGTACGACTACGGGTCCTCCTGGCACGGCGCAAGATAAGGAGGGCGTGGGGGAACAGTGCCGCCCACATCCAATCAACCGCCACGCGGTGCCCAAGGCCGCAGGCTGTTAGGGCCTGCGGCGCTTCGCCCTTGCCCTTCCGCCTCCCTGCACAGCCAAGCCCGAGCGCGCCTTGGGCCCGGGGGCTACTGTCAGCATTCTGGGAATGGGGGTCCCCAGACATGCCTGCCTGCGGTGTGGCTCAAAGGGGGGCCCAACACGACCCATCTTCACCAACACAAACCCAAGACCCTCGCGAGGGGCCAAGCCTCACGGGGCGGACGACGCGGAGCCTCCTCAGGCACGGCCTCGTCAGGCTGGCTCACGAGGAGGCAGAGAGATCAAGGCGGGGTACCTCACGAGGTGCCCATGACGCAAGCCATGACAACTCAGGGCGCCAGGCGGGTGCCAGCCTGCGCAGCGTCCTCCTTTCCTCTTTGGTGCAAAGGGGGCAAGCGCAGCCGCGGAGTACCGAGGCATCAGGCAAAGGTTGCCGTTTCGGTGCAACGAGACAAAGACCAGGAGGACTACGAGACGGAGGTCACCATGGAGCCCAAGACAGTGTCATCACCAGAGCTTTGCGCAGGCGAAGACTACTTTTGTCAGGATAGCTGATACTTGCTGTCCCCCTTCAAATTAGCCCGCTATTGTTGGCTCCCTTCCCGCTCAATATTTGGGAAGAGGACCAGGGCCTCTATAAATAGGACTAGCCACCCACATAGCAAGGGGGTTCGGGTCGGTCGAGCAGAGAGAGAGAGAGAGAAAGGTGGCTGAACTCCTCCCAGCAGTTCATCGCCTCAGCCAAGAACAGACCCTCGCGAGGCTGTTCTTCCTTGTCTTGTTCATCATCATCAGCCCAAGAGGCAATCCACACACCACACACTGGAGTAGGGTATTACACCACAACGGTGGCCCGAACCAGTATAAACCCTGTGTCTCTTGTGTTGTTCTTTCCTGAGTTCAGATCCTAGCACGACGGAGGGGTGCAGGTAGGTAGGAGGCGAAATCTCCGCACGCACCCCAGTGTTCGAACCTCAAGGGTCTGCCGGAACCCGAAATCTGACACAATCGCCCTTTGTAAGAGAAAGGAGAGACATAACTTGTGAGGTACGTCGATCGAGGGGTGGGTAGTTAAAGTCGATCTAGGTATATGTTGGGAGATCGATCGGTATACATGCATGTGTGTTTTAGAAGCAAATGAGGCACGAGGAGAAGGATAGAGAGAGAGGGATGCATGTAGGAGGTGGTACGAGAGGCATACTATATCGAGGGGTAGGAGTGTGCGAGTACGAGAACGATGAAAAGAGTGGTGGGAGTGAGGCATGGACGGTGACAAGAGAAGAGGGGAAGCTTGTGTTTGTGCTAGGCACACCTGGCTAGAGAGGCATATCGATCGATGTGTGCCGTAAAGAAGGAGATGGGGGCCTACACACACCGTGGGTGAACGACCTAAAGTGAAAAGACGAATTTGCACGATGGAGCTAGAGAATGCTGAGGGAGGGTGAGAGGGATGTGGGTGTGTGCATGCACAAGAGAAAGTTAGCGCAAGCTACAAAGATAAGAGGGTTGTGTGGGTGTAAAAGACGAATAGAGATCATATATACTTCATTATAAAAAGCGAATTCGGGTATTTGAAGAATTTATCATAGTGTTTCAGACCGATGGATGTGTGAATATATATAACGGTGATACACATGGTGTGGTTATGAACATGGTATACTACATTTAATATATTTTATCTCTACTCTTATGAAAAACAGAGTTGTTGATGATGGTGTGCCTGCCATCCTGCATTATAGGCCGTCTGATTTATATCTGGCAGATAGCAAGGAAACTATGATGGTTGAAGTTGGCAACAATCATGATTGTAGATTCTTATTGAAATAGAGAAACGAATTCAAATTTAGTTTGAATTGCAGCGGTAGTATAGACATTTGGAATGCACTAAAATGTTGGTATGAGTAGGTTACATGCATTATACAGCAAGCGAAAAAATTTAATCGGACATAACATGGATTCATACTCCCTCCTTCCATCTATATAGAGTGTAATGAGATTTTTAAGACCGCCTTTGACTATTGACAAGATTAATAGTACATGACATGCACATTGTGAAAATTATATCATTGAAAGAACCTTTCATAGACGAATTTAACGGTGTGCTTTGTGTAAGTTGCATGTCCTATATCATTGCTCTAATATTTGGTCAAATTTAGCATCGAAAAACGCATTAGGCCCTATATAGAAGGAAGGTGGGAGTAGCTTTGAATAGCATTTGTATAGTAAAACGGGGCAAGACTCCCTCTTTGTGTGGTGTGAATAGTTTTATTTTTTTCGTTTTCTTTTTGGTTGAGGGAAGTGCGAATTGATTTGGTACGTACAAGTACAATATTACTACATGTTAGGCTTGTCCCTAAAATTCAACCCGCGTCTTGTTACATCCCGAAAATTCAGATATCGTGCTCCCAAAACTGGCGCCTTCACAACCCGCGCCTTACTATCCTGAAATTACAACGTGCGCGAAAACTCCCTCCAGCTGCCAAATCCCGACACGCGAAATCCCCCTTCTAACCCTGAGCTGAAAGGGCCGCTAGTTCAAATCGGTGGGGGGTACTTTTGTAACACACCCTACATTTTGGACAAGCGCGTTCCTAAGTCGTGCTTCACCCCCTCCCATCGCCCCCTTTTCGCCATTCGAAATCCCAGGCCGCCATAACCTCTCCGCTCCAGCCGCGAAACCCCACCCTCCTCCGTCCGCCACATCACCGCTGCCTAGCCGGAGCCTCTTCCCCGATGACGTCGTCCACCGCAACAGCTCGACGTCCCACGTCCACCTCCCCGGATGAGGATCCGTCGTCCATCTCGCCGTCCCGCCGGTTCAGCCTCCCCATCCTCCACCTCCAAGGAGCTGCTCCGACAATCGGCTCGTCTATCGCGGCTGCTCCATCCCTACAGCGCCGCCTTAACCTATTCCATCGGAACCGCAGCATCCTCACCGACTCCTCGGACAAAGCCGAGGCCTACTCGGCGCCACCAAAGAGGTTGTACACTCATCGCATCGCACCTTCTCCTTAATTCGACCTCCCGGCACCGACGGTGCTCCATCCCGCACCCCCATGGAGCGGCTACCTTGAAGCCGACGCCGCGGGCGACATCTCCACGGTGGCTCTTCCCCAGTGCGAGGCCCCTTCGGCGGCAACGTCCATACCAAACGGATATGCTGCTGCTCCGGCTCTCGCTCGATCGCTCGCTCGCCCAGCTGCTGTTGCTGCTCTCCCCCTCGCTCGTGCTGCTGCTCTACTTCGATTAAGCCACACTTCAGTCGACTGAATCGACTTTTGGGTCAGTCGATTTTCAGGGGTTGGGGGGCTCACCGGAGTTAAGGAAGAACCACCAGCAGCGGGGATGGGGGCTCGCCGGAGAGGTACCCCACTATCTATCTTAGGGTTCAGGGTGGGGGCCTAGAGGGCTGGCCGGGGCGGCGGTGGCGAGTTGTTTCGGGGCGGCGAGGCGGCGCTGTGGCCGGCGGTTCGGCCGGTGGCGGCTGGCGGCTGAAGGAGGTGCAGGTTGAAGATGAACTGCAGGCCCTCCCTAAACTACATGTCAAGTGCCTCTCTGCTACCATTGTGTTCAGTTTCAACAGTAGCATTCAGATTCCACAATAAATTTCAGTTTCGAAAGTTAAGTTCAGAGTCAATAGTTTTTACCTCATCTATTGTAGTCAGGTGGTTTTTGGTGATGTTAATTTTACATCCATTTTACATCATCTATTGGAGATGCTATTAGAATCCCACAAAAGATTGACGATGTCTGTCTTGTGGTGCTTCAGCCTTGACGTCTTACGGCTCACCGGAGCTGCTCCAACGACAGAAAGATCCATCACAACAGAGCAGTGCCCTGGACGCTGTCTACAGATTCCTCATATCTTCCTCCACACCTCCGACAGCCACCTCTGCCTCAACTACTTCAGCGACCAACCCAATGATGCTGAGGTCGACACGGCTACGGCAAAGAGGTTCTACACTTGTTGCATCACTTATTACTATACATTCACGTTGATCCATTAGGCTATTTTGGTTCAATGGAAAAACATTGATCCACTGGTTATTACCATCACTCTAAATTTCTGCATGCTCTCCTTACAAAATCTCACCATATTTTTTTCGTATGCATGTCAGATATTGTACACAGTCATGCTGAACATGTAGAGAAAAAGAGAAGAGTTTTGCGCGGCAATACAATGTCATGCAAACATCGCTCCATGGTGGGTTCAATGGCAAACCCTCCTCACCCCTCTCCAGATTGTAATCCAGAGGAAGATATCTGTTTTGAGGCGGATTCGGACGCCGCTGACCACTCCTATTTACCCCCAAGGTGTTTGCTCTACCTTGGCATGATGATGTTAGTCATATCATGTATATGTTGCCTTGCGGTGCCTACTTTTGACATCATATATGTCATCTGCTTAGTTTAGACATGTTCTGTAATGCCACCTGTTTAGTTTCTATATCATATATGGGAATTATGCAGTCTCATGTCTTTTAGCCAGCCATAATATATGTGAAATGTGCAATGCCATCCTGTTTAACCAGGCATCATATATTTGAATGATATCTTGCCCATCCTTTTCTTCATTACATTTCCATTTGTCGACAATGTTTGTACATTAAACTACTCTTCCTGTGAATCAGCCATTTGGGTGGGAGATGGAAAAATCTGGAGTGAAAACAAGGCCTTCAGAGCAGATAGTGCTACCTGTCGAAGCAGATCTCTTGTTGGGTCCCGATAGCTTCTCAGAGATGGATTCAGAGACAGATGACCAGTCCTATTCCCCCACTGAGGTGTATGCTCTAACTTGGCACGGTTATACTGCTCATATCATGCATACAGTGGTTTGCATTGCATAGTTTAGACATCATATACACAGTATTCAACACCATGTTCTTAGTCCAGACATCATATCGAATGCCCTCTGTTTAGCATATAAATCACATATGTGAAATAAGTGATGCGATCCTGATTACTTAGATAACATGTAGGTGAATTATGTCATGCGATCTTGTTTAGTTATTCATCATATCTTTGAATTATGTTATGCTATGCTATCCAGTTTAGATAGACATCATATATGTGAAATTATGTCATGCTATCCGTTTTAGTTAAACAATATACATGTCAACTATTTCATGCCCTCTTTTTTCCACACTATCTATTGCATCTGTCTCTCATACAATGTCTGCACATTCAACTATGTTTCCTGTTTATCAGCCATTTGAATTGGAGCGGGTGATGCCAGTATCTAGCGGACTAAAACACGGTCTTCAAACACTACAAGAAATATGTCAACTTGTGACCACCACTATTGGTCATTGAAAGGTCACAAATTTCCATTTGCAACCTTTTTGTGACCAAAAACAGAAGGTCAAAAGCTAGCGGTCATAAACTGACTATAGCGACCTTTCTTCTGGAATGGTCAAAGACGTTTACGACCAAAATACGTCTACTGTGGCGTTTTGGTCACTAGCAACCTCCCCAGGCCACGTAGGCATCCAGCGTGGCAATCTGACGTGGCACAAGATTCATCCCGGTCCAATTCGATTTTCTACATGGGCCTAGCCTAACAATTCGGCCTTTTTACTGTATATTTTCTCTATTAATTTTCTCTAGCTACATGGGCCTGGCCCAACAATTTGGCCTTTTTATTTTCTAGGCATGGCCTTTTGCGGTCCATTTCATTTTTATTTTCGAGGGTTTTTTGTGGTCCAGTTTTTAGATGGGTCCCAATTGTCAGATTTTTCCTGGCAGTGGATCCACATCGCTTTTTAGCAGTATATATCAAACAGAAAGAAGAAAAGAATATGAAAATCTTCAAATAACAACCAAAATAGGTTTATTACAATATATCCTGTACAGAACAGAACATGTGAAACTCCATACACTCATTCACATCACAACAACCAGTTTAACCTACAAATATTGCATGCCCAGGAACTTAAAACTTCATGTACATAACCATACAATGTTCCACACAATCACAAATATTGCGATTGAAAAATAAAACACTCTGCCAAGTTAAAGCTAGCTACTCTTGGATACCACGAAACATGCTCTTCAACATAGGAAGAAGCCATCAACGGAGTTCTACCAACAACACAAGCTCCATTCACCTACAAGAACAGAATGGAATATCAAGTACTGGATCGTTCAAGCAGATTACAACCAACATATATATGTAGAAGTACATCAGGAAATATGATAGAAAAACCGGACAATAGATACACTTATACAGCCCAACAAATGGGTGATGACGCCAAGATAAAAATATAGAATAGGAAATTTATGAGATTTCATATTTGCCAACAAATGGGTGATGACAACAGATACACTTATCGGGAAAATATATATTTAACGAAATTTCACATTAGAAAGTAGTTTCTACTTCAAGTTTTAAAACTCAACCATTCATCATTAATAGTAGCAATTCAAACTAGAACTTAAATTCTCTAGTAAGATATTCAATACAACATTGTTCTTTCAAAAAATTGAACAGTTGCAAGTAAAAGCTTAATAGACATCAAACTCACTAGGCAGATTAAATTACTACAGTACACTAGTGCAGAATGAATCAGTGATGTTATTATAGGTTCTGAATTCACAATGCTGGCACGGCATTTGCAAATTTGCTGCAACCAAAGGTTGTGCACCAAGTAAAAGTAATTCCCAGCAAAGGTTATTCACAAGCGAGCAAAGCAAAGCATACGGGTACAACGGTATGATGCAGCAGACATACATAGACACATAACAGGATTAGACGCCACTTGATTCGCTGATCCATTACCAACAGTATAGTTAGTTTACCCTTTACTTAAATGTCAGGTCATTTCATTTCAATGCAACTCTTGGTTGCAGATGTATTATTATTGCTCTAGTACGTACTAATCAGCAGCAGCAGCAATAGTACTAGATAGTAGTGTCAACCAATAAGCATCAGAACCAACCAACATATATTTATTCCTCATGACTTATTAGCAGAAAACAGAGTGAGTTTTTCTGTGCGTATCTGTAATACAGTTTCGGTCTAAAACAGAGTTGGTCTACGAAAAACAGGGGTAGGGAAGTTGTTACCTGGGTGTGGCTGTGGTCGCCGAATTCAGGGATAGGGCCGCTGAGGTGGAGGTGGTCCTCCTGAATCTGTAGTTTGCCGGCGATGAAGACGTAGCGGAAGGCAAGGAGGGGCTGTGTGCCGGTACATCCATCCAGCGACAACTGCTCATTCATGGCAGGAAACCACATCACATCTCAATCAAAGGAATGGAGGGTACGGGAAGAAGAAGAAACTGAAGGTAAGAAGACCTGGATGGCGTCGGAGCAGTGGTGGAGGGGCGTCCTCCATGGGCGCCGCCTCTGTGTCCACGACCAGGAACATCTCGTTCAGGTCCTTGTCCCGCAGCGCCTGCATGCACCAGATTAGATCACAACATGGCATCGAAGCTAGAGATCGATGCAACTTCAATTCAAAACTGGATATCAAAGAACAATGTACAGAAGAACTTGCCATTTAGTTCTGCATGATCATCACGGTCTACAATAGCAATACAGCATGGCCTTCTGGTTCTGTAGCTAATCAGCACCAAGAGTAGATCTCCGAGGTAATTGCAGTGCCTTGCAATGCCCCTAAATGCAACAAAGAAGGGCTTGTTATAGTATTTTTACATTCATTCAGGACAGCAGCTTTTCTTTTTCTTGCAAAAGGATAGCAGTTAACAAGTATAATTACTCCCAAGAGAAGGTTTGAAAAACCCAACATGTCTAGGAAACAACTGTTCAGTAAAGTGCAGCGGCTGGATAAATCTATCATGCACATCATTTAAGAAAAAAGTGTTCCAACTAGTATGGAACCGCATATTTGTTATTTTTGTATCTACACACCTTTTGGAGTAGCTGCAAAGAATTAACACTAAGCATAAGATACACTAAAGAACTTTCAGTGGAGCAGCTGCACATAATGAAGAAAGCATCAGCAAGTTAACAAGCTACTGAAAAACTACCGCAACCAAAATTGTACTACAAAATACAGAATTTGCAAAAATTTGTAAACTGATTTTTTTGCCAAGGAAACAAAAATTTATAGCTTCAGGCCTACAGAATAGCTTCAGGCTGGAGCACTACAGTTGTTGGTTAGACTTCATATAGCTTCAGGCTGGTTGGAGTACTACAGCAGCAACCATTTCATGGTTAGACTACTCCATTTGCAGTAGCCAAATATTCATATATCTACAGTAGCAAAAAGTTGGTTGCCTGACTAAATAGTCATCCTCTCGTGAGGATTCTGCAGCAAAAGAGTTGCTGCTTAGGTAGTGGCAATAGTTGAACCTACGCTAAATTGCTCTTTGCAATTTTGGACTGAATGTATTGAGATGTTTAGCTACTATCAGCAGAGTTGCAGAGTAGTGTTTAGCTATCTATCTAGTACAGTAGCTGCTAGCCATGAGAGCGGTGAAGATTGAGGTGACCTGAGCAAGCGCCAAGGGCTGATGGTCAGTCGGTGATGCTGAACCCGGTGGCCCCATTTGTTCGCTGGTCATGGTCGCCATGGTTCCAAGGTCCTGCAGAAATTGGCAGCCACTCTGTTTCAAAGCTCCCCCGTGGCGCCTAATCAAAACAGAGCAAGAATGGGGGATCTAGCACACGGTGGATGCGAGCTAGGACAAAGTGGGGGAGGCGATTTACCTCATGTGCTCGACGGATGAAGGCGGTGGATCTCAGACGAACAGGTCACAGTCGTAGCTCTCCACGCCCCGCCGTCAGCGACGACGGGCGTCTCCCGTCCTTGAGCATCTTCCGCGCCATGGCTTGGACTCCGGTCAGCCGCAGAACAGAACCCTAGGACGACGCTTGGGGGCGTAGGCGTGGGGGTGAGACATGGATCAGATGCCCACGGGCATCGCGTGGCGGCGGACCTCAGGCGGAGTGGAGGACCTCAGGCGTCCATGGCGGCCTCCTTGCACAGAGAAATACAGATGGGATTGAGACTTGAGAGAAAAAAAGGGAGACACAAACAGAGGGAGGAAGAAGAGCGGGGGAACACGTCGACCTGCGGGACTTCGGTCGACGGCGCGAGGCCGAGGCAGCGGAGACCGAGGCTGGATCGCGTTGGATCTCCCTCCCTCGGGTTCTTCTCTCCCTTCTGGTGAGGGAAGGGGAGGGGCGAGAGGAGGAGGGCGTGGGGGAGGCCATGGACGGCGGTGAGCTCCGTCGGAGGGAGGCGGCGGCGGTGATCTGGAAGGGAGGAGGCGAGCTCTCGTTCGCTCTCTCTCCATCGGGTGAGACAGCGAGGAGAGACGAGGGGAGGGATGGGATCGGGGTGGGTGGCGGCGGTGATGTGGGAGACGAGGGGAGCGAGATCTGGATCGAGCGAGGAGAGGGGGGCTGCTAGGGTTTGGGTTGGGTAGGGTTGAGAGGGGACCTGAGAGACGTTGGATCCGTCGGATGTGGACGGTCCAGATCGGCTAAGGGGGTGATCCGTGTGAAGAGCTCTGATTGGCTCAGAAAAATTATGATTTAAAATAGTTTCTAAGTACTAAAACTAGGAGGGTTTTGTGAAGCAGCTATCAAAAATATTTTGCAAAATGGCACAACTAAAATTTTCTATCAATTTAGACCATATTTTATGGATGATAGCCAGTTTGCATGCAATTTTTAATCTTTGTAGCTATTTTAAATCATTATTCGAGTGCCCAAAATGAGTATTTTTGTGAAGGGCCTACCAAATAATTGTTGCAAAATTGTACCAAATAAATTTTCTAAAATACTAGGCCATATTTAATGCACAATTGACCAAATGGTTGGGTGTCAGAAGTTTTGATCCACCTCTGGTGAAAAAGACAAATTTCCGCCGATTCAGCTGGAAGCGGGTCAAATTTGAACTGCAGCTGCCTCGTAGTTTGCTCTTTATTTTTTTCCAAAAATCATTTCTAGGTACATAAGTATCTATTTAATTAGAGAAACACCAAAAAAATTCCAAGATTCAACCACTAGCTAGGAACGGACATTCCTGCCGTTTTGACCGCATTTTGAAACGGGCATAAAAAATTCAAAAAAATTCAAAAAATTGGAAAACCTTCGCATTGCGTCATTATATGTGACCAAGTTACCAGGAAAAATTATAAACTTGTAATACGGCGAATATTTAAAAAAGTGTTCTCAGAAATGAGCTATCATGCGTGAAGATGAATGGCTTTCAACCCAAATGCTCAATCTTATGGCCACATACATGGCATAGTTTGTTCAAATGATCTCATATTGTGCACAAGGGTGCATATTGGAATGGCAAACAATGTTGCTTAAGGAAGTTTTCATTTTCTTTGGACGAAAAAACCATTTTCCATTTTTCGAGTGCCCAAAAGGAGGTTTTTTTGTGAAGGACCTCCCAAATAATTGTTGTAAAATTGGACCGAATCAATTTTATAAAATACTAGGACATATATAATGCACAATTGACCAAATGTTTGGGTGAAAAAAGTTTTGATCCACCTCTGGTGAAAAAGACAAATTGCCGTCGATTCAGTTGGAAACGGGTCAAATTTGAACTGTAGCTGCCTCATAGTTTGCTCTTTATTTTTTCCAAAAATCATTTCTAGGTACATAAGTATCTATTTAATCAGAGAAACACCAAAAAATTCCAATATTCAACCACTATCTAGGAACAGTCAAGCCCGCCGTTTTGATAGCATTTTGAAACGGGCATAAAAAATTCAAAAAAAATCAAAAAATTGGAAAACCTTCACATTGTGTCATTATATGTGACCAAGTTTCCAGGAAAAATAATAAACTTGTAATACGGTAAGTATTTTAAAAAAGTGTTCTCAGAAATGAGCTATCATGTGTGAAGATTCATGTATTTCAACCCAAACGATCAATCTTATGGCCACATTCATGGCATAGTTTGTTCAAATGATCTCATATTGTGCACAAGGGTGAATCTTGGAATTCCAAACAATGTTGCCAAAGGGAGTTTTCATTTTCTTTGCACGGAAAATTCATTTTCCATTTTTCGAGTGCCAGAAATGAGGTTTTTTTGTGAAGGACCTACCGTATATTTGTTGCAAAATTGTACCAAATCATTTTTATAAAATACTAGGACATATTTAATGCACAATTGACAAAATGGTTGGGTGTCAAAAGTTTTGATCCACCTTTGGTGAAAAAGACAAATTCCCGCCGATTCAGCTGGAAGCGGGTCAAATTTGAACTGCAGCTGCATCATAGTTTGCTATTTATTTTTGCCAAAAATTATTTCTAGGCACATAAGTATCTATTTAATTAGAGAAACACCAAAAAAATTCCAATATTCAACCACTAGCTAGGAACGGTCAAGCCCGCCGTTTTGACCGCATTTTGAAATGGGCATAAAAAATTCAAAAAATTCAAAAAATTGGAAAACCTTCGCATTTGTGTCATTATATGTGAACAAGTTTCCAGGAAAAATAATAAAATTGTAATAAAGTAATTATTTTAAAAAAGTGTTCTCAGAAATGAGCTATCAAGTGTGAAGATTCATGGCTTTCAAGCCAAATGATCAATCTTATGGCCACATTCATGGCATAGTTTGTTCAAATGATCTCATATTGTGCACAAGGGTGCATATTGAAATGGCAAACATTGTTGCCTAAGGAAGTTTTCATTTTCTTCGGACGAAAAAACCATTTTCCATTTTCCGAGTGCCTGAAATGAGTTTTTTGTGTGAAGGACCTACCATATATTTGTTGCAAAATTGGAACTAATCAATTTTATAAAATACTAGGCCATATTTAATGCACAATTGACAAAATGGTTGGGTGTCAAAATTTTTGATCCACCTCTGGTGAAAAAGACAAATTCCCGCCGATTCAGTAGGAAGCGGGTCAAATTTGAACTGCAGCTGCCTCATAGTTTGCTATTTATTTTTTTCCAAAAATCATTTCTAGTTACATAAGTACCTATTTAATCATAAATACATGGTTTGGTGGCGATACGTCGAAGTTTGGGCGGTGGCCGAGGCCCCCAACTCTAGAGCGCGTAAACTCGCATGCCCGCCGCGTGGTCACCGCATGGCCGTGGCGTTGCCATGTGTTCTGGGCGGCCTAGGCATGTCTAGTGGTTTGGGCACTCCCCAGGTAGGTGCTAGGAAGAAAATCACAACATAAGATTCTCACGAGGAGACCGATCGATGCTCAAACATGAATAAGCACCCAAGTGTTTGATTAGCGGTACGGGAAATGCACATGGTCAATGGGCGTGAGTTTTGGCCGAGGATGATCATCTACTAAGGAGAATGTATTCACAAATTTTCAGCTCAAAAGGAGGATCCTAGGTGGTACTTGCTTTGCAAAGTACCACACTGGACAAAAATATGAATGTTGAAGCTGGGCTCAAAATAATGAATGGATGGAGCTGAAATTTGGTGGAGGATGGTTATTTGGGCATAGGAAAGCATTGTAGAAAATTGATATCATTTTGACATGCCAAAGTAGTACTTCCTTCACAATGCTCTTCTATGGACAAAAACTTGGAAAAACTAGTGAGAGAGATTGGATGAATGAAATGAGCTAAAATTGGTGTAGGTAAGTTACATAGGTATGGTCATGCGCTGGTAAATTTTCAGATCATTTGGGTAAGCCTAGCTAGTACTTACTTCACAAAGCTTCTCTCGAGGTAGAAACTTTGGAAATTTCCCGAGAAAGATTTACTAGGAAAATTGAGCTGAATATTATCATGTGGCAATGATTTGGGTATGGAAGAGTGCCCGAAAAGTTTGAGGGTAATAGGAGGGGTCTATATAACACTTGCTTTGCAACGTGCCAATTTGGCCATAAAATATAAATTGAACCTGGGCTCACATAGATGATTTGACTGAGCTGCAATTTGGAGGAGGGTGATAATTTGGGCATATGAAGGAACTGTATAAATTTCATGTCATTTAGAGATATAAAAAGGTACTTCCTTCACAATGCTTCTAGGTGGACAAAAACTTTGGAAATTTGCCGAGGAAGATTTGCTAGGCAAATGGAGCTGAATTTTGTCATGCGGTAATGATTTGGATAGGAAAGAGTGCCCAAAAATTCCGAGGGCAATCAAGAATATATAAATAGCACTTCCTTCATAAAGTGTTGTTGTGAACATAATAGGAAAATGAATATTGTTGAATTATTTTTGAACTAGGCAAGGAAGGATTTTTACATATTTGATGAAGATATGCCCCAAAGAATTTATGAGATTTTTTTCGGAATTTTGGGAATGATAGAAATATAGGTTGCTTCACAACCTAGGGCAAAAACTGCCACATGGACATGACACATAGGCAAAACTAATGAGATGGCGCCTAGTCATCACAACCCACCACAATCTACAAGGCTATGACCATCTATATTGGTCATTAACAACTAGAAATAAGGCAGCGGACTAGCACTGTTTGCTTTGTGACCATTTCGTGTAAGGAAATTACGACCTTTCTGACCAAAATGGTCGCAATGGTTTAGGGTTTGGAGCCCCCTGAACAGCTTTTGACCAATTGGTCTAAAATGGTCATAAATTTATTTCCAATTCTTCGAGGGTCACTGACAAAAGGTCATAAGTTGACATATTTCTTGTAGTGAAATAAAACAGTGCTACCTCTTGGTGGAGATAGCACCCCGGTTGTACATGCACAAGAACCAGCCCTACCACACATAACCCAAACTCTTGCAGATTGTACCCCTACTATGATGGACAGAGAACCAGCTTCACACAATCTTACCCCATCCCCAGCCGATAGTAACCCAGTTCCTGTTGACACAACACCATCTCCACCACAGAGCTCCCAAACAAGAGCAGTTAGTAAGGTAGCTCCAGTGCCCCAAGGGCCAGTACTATCACGGCAAACCCCGACTCTACCAGTTAGTACGCCTATTCCTGTGGAGGAAGCACAACCAGCTAGTCGTAGTTTAGCATCTATCGCATTTGATGTTGTTAAATCATATGTGCGTATCTTCCCATCTTGGAAATATTATACTGAAGATGAAGGAAAATGCCAGTTGCAGGTGTTGGTCCAGGAGTTATGTGTAAGTAATGTTATTCACGGCAATTACTTTGCTTCGTCCCATACATCCTACCTCCATGATAGTTAATACAACAAATTTTCCCATTTTTCTCTATAGAGAAGGACCGATTTGGAAACTCAAGATGAGGTAACCTGTGCTAATACCTCTGCTATCTTCAAGAATGCTTGGTGGCAGTATCGGAATTACCTGAAGAAAACGTACTTCACCGGCAAAGAAACTCATCAAATTCCCTTATGTTCTCCTGAGACACATTTACTGGATGATGACTGGGAACGCCTTGTTCTGTACTGGTCCCGAACCAAGAATGTGGTAAGGTCTATGAGCTCGTTTTCTATTTTTAAGTATTATATTCTTGCGTGTTATTATACTCTGTTCATGTAGAACAAGTGCCTAAACCTGAAGAACAACTGTTCTAAATTAAGATTCCATTGCTACCATAGGACATAGACATATGTTTGTTTGATGCTTTTATTATGTACTAGTACTTGGCAATAGAAGACTTGGTAGGTTAATCTTGTCCACCTTACTAATGAACTGGTTCATCAAAATGAGTTTCATATACTAGTACATGCTAAACGTGTTATGTGTCTGCTTGTTTCTTCTTTTAGAATGCTGACAGAATATTGGGGAAGAGTGCCTTATTAAGCAACGGTAAAGGAAGTAATGCAGATAAGGTTCAGGATAGTGACACATCCTGTCTTGGTTTAGTGTTGGAGTTACTGGCCACTACCGCTTGCACAAGCTATTCAAACTCACTGTCTGAATCAGTTTGGTTTCTTGAGTCTCAACTACAAGCTAAAAGACATCGTTCAGCTGTGCTGAGACAAGAAGCGGAAGAACTGCAGAAGTCCCTGGAGCATTCAGATGCATACTTTCTGGTGCAACAGCAAGCGTTGGAGGATTTTAGCGCCAAACAGGACAAAGCTAATCAGCTTTCTAAGCTTATTGCCAGCATGGTGGATACCCAGGATAAAGTTTCTTGAGCTCTTCTGAAGTAGTTTCAGTTATGCTCTTCTTTTGCTGCCGTGTTTATTTGCACTAGTGGCCAATTTTGACGGCCAGTGTATATGATATGCTGCCTTGTTCCATATATTTGCACTGGTGGCGAACTTTGATGCCCAGTGGATGTAATATGTGTAATAACCATGATAGCCTAGCGTTAGTTGCTTGCTTATTTATTTCCTTGTTGTCTTGTTTATTTGTTTGCTTGTAGTCATTGCAGTTCTTGTTCCACGGTTAACTAGTGGCTGCAATAACCTATTTTTAAAACTAGGCCACAATAACCATGGGCTAATATTTACTGTAGTGACACTGGGCCTCCTACGGGCCGTAGAAACAGTGGGCCTTCTACGGGCCGTAGAAATAGTAGGCCTTCTACGGGCCGTAGAAACAACGGGCCTTCTACGGGCCATATCATCAATGGGCCTTATATGGGTCGTATGATCGATTGGCCAAACATGGGCCAATAACAGGCCGCATTATGGCCGTAAACGGGCTAGAGTTGGAATCGTCCGTTGATGGGCCGACTGTAACGGTCCATCGTTAATAGGCCGTATTTGATGACGCTATGAAAACGGCCCAACGTATTAACGGACCACAAACGGGCCGACTGTAACCACGGGCTAAATTTGGCCCACAAGCAGAAAATGACAGTAATGGGCCGTAAGTAAACGAATGCTGGAAATGAGCCCAAGAATAAATGGGCTCTGAGAAGGCCGAAAGATAACATAGACTGGAAACGGCCCAACGGAATAACGGGCCGTTAATGGGTATAAAGTGATACATTGTTCATTACGGGCCAGTTTTCCCACGGGCCGTTAATAGGCCAAGAGTTACATAGGACCTCATATGGGCCGAAAGACGTCATGGGCCATACATGGGCCAGAAGTGAAAACGGGCTTGAATCATATTGGATGGCCCAGATGACACTACTGGGCCTAATTCAGATAGGGCGTAACGGGCCTTGGGTTAGCGGGCTGTAAATGGGCTATATGTGAACAAGTCGTTAACAGGCTTTCCATGGGCCGGTCCGCCACCCTTTGACCAAGTCAAATGGGCCGGCCTTTTCACAGGAATGGGCCTCTGTTGGGCCGTGCCACGTGTCGACGTATCATAGGCGCCTATCTGACCCACTGGCGAGCTGACACGTGTTTCGTCCGGCCAATAAGAATTTTACACGTGGAAATTTCCCATTGGTCGGGGTTGTTAACGGGTTATCGGATCCAAAACCCGACCCGATAGCTTAACGGCGTTCCGTTACGGTGGATGCCACGTGTCGGTCACCCTTGACGAAAGCACTTCTGTGACGCGCGATTTATCGTCATGGAAGTGGACACTTCCGTGATGATAATTTTGGTAATGTCATGGAACACTTCTACGAGAGCACAGGTATGACTATCTTGATTCTGTCATAAATTTGTCATGGATGTACATGCATGACAAAAAAAGCGACCTACTGTGACAAACACGTATCATCACGGAAGTGTATTTTTTTGTAGTGACTTGTCTTCGACGTGATGCCAATATACATGATCATACCTAGATATTTCATAACTATGCTCAATTCTGTCAATTGCTCAACAATAATTCGTTCACCCACCGTAAAATACTTATGCTCTTGAGAGAAGCCACTAGTGAAACCTATGGCCCCCGGGCATATCTTCATCATATTAATCTTCCAATACTTAGTTATTTTCATTGCTTTTATTTTACTTTGCATCTTTATTATAAAAATACCAAAAATATTATCTTATCATATCTATCAGATCTCACTCTCGTAAGTGACCGTGTAGGGATTGACAACCCCTTATCGCGTTGGTTGTGAGGATTTAATTGTTTTGTGTAGGTGCGAGGGACTCACGTGTAGCCTCCTACTAGAGAAATACCTTGGTTCTCAAAAACCGAGGGAAATACTTATGCTACTTTGCTGCACCACCCTTTCCTCTTCAAGGGAAAACCAACGCAAGTGCTCAAGAGGTAGCAAGAAGGATATCTGGCGCCATTGCCGGGGAGGTCTACGCAAAAGTCAACATACCAAGTACCCATCACATACCCTTATCACCCGCATTACATTATTTGCCATTTTCCTCTCGTTTTCCTCTCCCCCACTTCACCCTTGCCGTTTTATTCGCTCTCTCTCTCTATCCTCCCTCTCTTTCTCTATTTGCCGTTTTATTTGCCTGTTCCTTGTTTGCTTGTGTGTTGGATTGCTTGCTTGTCACGATGTCTCAAGATAATACTAAATTGTGTGACTTTACCAATACCAACAACAATGATTTTATTAGCACTCCGATTGCTCCTCTTACCGACGCTGAATCTTGTGAAATTAATGCTGCCTTGCTGAATCTTGTCATGAAAGATCCGTTTCCTGGCCTTCCTAGTGAAGATGCCGCTACCCATCTAAATAGCTTCGTTGATTTGTGTGATATGCAAAAGAAGAAAGATGTGGATAATGATATTGTTAAATTGAAGATATTTCCTTTTTCGCTTAGAGATCGTGCTAAAGCTTGGTTTTCGTCTTTGCCTAAAAATAGTATTGATTCGTGGAATAAGTGCAAAGATGATTTTATCTCTAAGTATTTTCCTCCCACTAAGATCATCTCTCTTAGAAACGATATTATGAATTTTAAGCAACGTGATCATGTACATGTTGCACAAGCTTGGTAGAGGATGAAATTAATGATACATAATTGCCCTACTCATGGTTTAAATTTGTGGATGATTATACAAATTTTTATGCCGGATTGAATTTTACTTCTAGAAATCTTTTAGATTCGGCTGCGGGAGGCACTTTTATGGAAATCACTTTAGGAGAAGCTACTAAACTCCTAGATAATACTATGGCTAATTATTATCAATGGCACACTGAAAGATCTACTAATAAGAAAGTGCATGCGATAGAAGAAATTAATGTTTTGAGTGGAAAGATGGATGAACTTATGAAATTATTTGCTAATAAAAGTGTTTCTTCTGATCCTAATGATATGCCTTTGTCTACTTTGAGTGAGAATAATAATGAATCTATGGATGTGAATTTTGTTGGTAGGAACAATTTTGGTAACAACGCGTATAGAGGAGACTTTAATCCTAGGCCTTATCCTAGTAACTCCTCTAATAATTATGGTAATTTATACAACAATTCTTATGGAAATTATCATAATATGCCCTCTGATTTTGAATCTAATATTAAAGAATTTATTACTTCGCAAAAAAATTCAATGCTTTGATTGAAGAAAAATTGCTTAAGATTGATGAGTTGGCTAGGAACATTGATAGAATTTCTCTTGATGTTGATTCTTTGAAACTTAAATCTATTCCACCTAAGCATTATATTAATTAGTCTCTCAAAGCCATGAGAATTTCCATTGATGAGTGCAAAGAAAGAACCGCTAGGATTCATGCTAAGAAAGATTCCTTTGTAAGAGCGTGTTCTTCTAGTTTCCGCCATAATAAAGATGAAGATCTAAAAGTAATTGATGTGTCCCCTATTAAATCTTTGTTTTGCAATATGAATATTGATAATGATGGGACTGAATATGATCCACCTTTACCTAGAAGGCGTTTCAAGAATTCAGAGTTTTTAGATCTTGATGCTAAAATTGATAAAAGTGGGATTGAAGAGATCAAAACTTTAAGTATTGATGAACCCACTATTTTTTATTTCAAGGAATTTAATTATGATAATTGCTCTTTGATAGATTGTATTTCCTTTTTTCAATCCGTGCTAAATTCTCCTCATGCTTATAGCCAACATAAAGCTTTTACGAAACATATCGTTGATGCTTTGATGCAATCTTATGAAGAAAAACTTGAGTTGGAAGTTTCTATACCTAGAAAACTTTATGATGAGTGGGAACCTACTATTAAAATTAAAATTAAAGATCATGAATGCTATGCTTTGTGTGATTTGGGTGCTAGTGTTTCCACAATTCCAAAGACCTTGTGTGATTTGTTAGGTTTCCGTGATTTTGATGATTGCTCTTTAAACTTGCACCTTGCGGATTCCACTATTAAGGAACCTATGGGAAGAATTAATGATGTTCTTATTGTTGCAAATAGGAATTATGTGCCCGTAGATTTTATCGTTCTTGATATAGATTGCAATCCTTCATGTCCTATTATTCTTGGTAGACCTTTCCTTAGAACGATTGGTGCAATTATTGATATGAAGGAAGGAAATATTAGATTCCGATTTCCGTTAATGAAAGGCATGGAACACTTTCCTAGAAAGGAAATTAAATTACCTTATGAATCTATTATGAGAGCCACTTATGGATTGCCTACCAAAGATGGCAATACCTAGATCTATCCTTGCTTTTTATGCCTAGCTAGCGGCGTTAAACGATAGTGCTTGTTGGGAGGCAACCCAATTTTATTTTTATTCCTTGCTTTTTGCTCCTGTTTAGTAATAAATAATTTATCTAGCCTCTGTTTTGGTTGTGTTTTTTGTGTTTAATTAGTGTTTGTGCCAAGTAGAACCGTTGGGAAGACTTGGGGAAAGTCTTGTTAATCTTGCTGTAAAAAACAGAAACTTTAGTGCTCACGAGAACTGCTGCCATTTTTATTTGTAAAGTGATATTTAGTTAATTCTTTTTGAAGATGATTAATATATAAATTACTCATGTCCATCAATTTATTTTAGAATTTTTGGGTTCCAGATCTTGCGCTAGTTACAGATTACTACAGACTGTTCTGTTTTTGACAGATTCTGTTTTTCGTGTGTTGTTTGCTTATTTTGATGAATCTATGGCTAGTAAAATAGTTTATAAACCATAGAGAAGTTGGAATACAGTAGGTTTAACATCAATATAAATAAATAATGAGTTCATTACAGTACCTTGAAGTGGTATTTTGTTTTCTTTCGCAAACGGCGCTCACGAGATTTTCTACTTTAAGTTTTGTGTTGTGAAGTTTTCAAGTTTTGGGTAAAGATTTGATGGATTCTGGAACAAGGAGTGGAAAGAGCCTAAGCTTGGGGATGCCCATGGAACCCCCAATACAATCTAAGGACACCTAAAAGCCAAAGCTTGGGGATGCCCCGGAAGGCATCCCCTCTTTCATCTACTTCTATTGGTAACTTTACTTGGAGCTATATTTTTATTCACCACATGATATGTGTTTTGCTTGGAGCGTCTTGTATGATTTAAGTATTTATTTGTTAGTTTACCATAATCATAATTTATGTACACACCTTTTGAGAGAAACACACATGATTCGGAAATTATTAGAATACTCTATGTGCTTCACTTACATCTTTCGAGTTATATAGTTTTGCTCTAGTGCTTCACTTATATCTTTTAGAGCATGGTGGTGGATTTGTTTTATAGAAACTATTGATCTCTCATGATTCACTTAGATATTTTGAGAGTCTTAAATAGCATGGTAATTTTCTTAAATAATCCTATATGCTAGGTATAAAAGATTAATAATAAAATTCTCTTATGAGTGTGTTGAATACTATGAGAAGTTTGATACTTGATAATTGTTTTGAGATATGGAGATGGTGATATTAGAGTCATGCTAGTTGAGTAGTTGTGAATTTGAGAAATACTTGTGTTAAAGTTCGTGATTCCCGTAGCATGCACGTATGGTGAACCATTATGTGATGAAGTTTGAGCATGATTTATTTATTGATTGTCTTCCTTATGAGTGGCGGTCGGGGACGAGTGATGGTCTTTTCCTACCAATCTATCCCCCTAGGAGCATGCACGTAATACTTTGCTTTGATAACTTGTAGATTTTTGCAATAATTATATGAGTTATTTATGACTAATGTTGAGTCCATGGATCATATGCACTCTCACCCTTCCACCATTGCTAGCCTCTCTAATACCGCGTACCTTTCACCGGTATCATACACCCACCATATACCTTAAAACAGCCACCATACCTACCTATCATGGCATTTACATAGCCATTCCAAGATAGATTCCCATGCAACTTTCCACCGTTCCATTTACTATGACACGTTCCATCATTATCATATTTCTTTGCATGATCATGTAGTTGACATTATATTTGTGGCAAAGCCACCATTCATAATTCTTTCATACATGTCACTCATGAGTCATTGCATATCCCGGTACACCGCCGAAGGCATTCACATAGAGTCATATTTTGTTCTAAGTATCAAGTTGTAATTCTTGAGTTGTAAGAAAATAAAAGTGTGATGATCATCATTATTAGAGCATTGTCCAAAGTGAGGAAAGGATGATGGAGACTATGATTCCCCCACGAGTCGGGATGAGACTCCGAACAAAAAAAGAGGCCATAAAAAAGAGAAAAGGCCCAAATAAAAAAATATGAGAGAAAAAGAGAGAAGGGACAATACTACTATCCTTTTACCACACTTGTGATTCAAAGTAGCACCATGATCTTCATGATAGAGAGTTTCCTATGTTGTCACTTTCATATACTAGTGGGAATCTTTCATTATAGAACTTGGCTTGTATATTCCAATGATGGGCTTCCTCAAAATGCCCTAGGTCTTCATGAGCAAGCAAGTTGGATGCACACCCACTTTGTTTCTTTTTGAGCTTTCATATACTTATAGCTCTAGTGCATCCATTGCATGGCAATCCATACTCACTCACATTGATATCTATTGAGGGGCATCTCCATAGCCCGTTGATACGCCTAGTTGATGTGAGACTATCTTCTCCCTTTTGTCTTCTCCACAACCACCATTCTATTCCACCTAAATTGCCATGTCCATGGCTCACACCCATGTATTGCGTGAAGATTGAAAAAGTTTTGAGAATGTCAAAAGTATGAAACAATTGCTTGGCTTGTCATCGGGGTTGTGCATGATTTAAATACTTCGTGTGGTGAAGATAGAGCATAGCCAGACTATATGATTTTGTAGGGATAACCTTCTTTGGCATGTTATTTTGAGAAGACATAATTGCTTAGTTAGTATGCTTGAAGTATTATCATTTTTATGTCAATATTAAACTTTTGTCTTGAATCTTTCGGATCTGAATATTCATACCACAATTAAGAAGAATTACATTGAAATTATGCCTAGTAGCATTCCACATCAAAAATTCTGTTATTATTATTTACCTACTCGAGGACGAGCAGGAATTAAGCTCGGGGATGCTTGATACGTGTCCAACGTATCTATAATTTTTGATTGCTTCATGCTATATTATCTACTGTTTTGGACATTATTGGGCTTTATTATCCACTTTTATATTATTTTTGGGACTAACCTATGAACCGGAGGCCCAGCCCAGAATTGCTGTTTTTTTGCCTATTTTAGGGTTTCGAAGAAAAGGAATATCAAACGGAGTCCAAACAGAATGAAACCTTCGGGAACGTGATTTTCTCACCGAACATGATCCAGGAGACTTGGACCCTACGTCAAGCAACCAACAGGGAGGCTACGAGGTAGGGGGGCGCGCCTACCCCCCAGGCGCGCCCTCCACCCTCGTGGGCCCCCTGTTGCTCCACCGACGTACTACTTCCTCCTATATATACCTCCGTACTCCCAAACGATCAGATACGGAGCCAAAACCCTAATTCCACCGCTGTACCTTTTTGTATCCACGAGATCCCATCTTGGGGCCTGTTTTGGAGCTATACCGGAGGGGGCATCGATCACGGAGGGCTTCTACATCAACACCATAGCCTCTCCGATGAAGTGTGAGTAGTTTACCTCAGACCTACGGGTCCATAGTTATTAGCTAGATGGCTTCTTCTCTCTTTTTGGATCTCAATACAAAGTTCTCCCCCTCTCTTGTGGAGATCTATTCGATATAATCTTCTTTTGCAGTGTGTTTGTTGAGACCGATGAATTGTGGGTTTATGATCAAGTTTATCTATGAACAATATTTGAATCTTCTCTAAGTTCTTTTATGTATGATTGGTTATCTTTGCAAGTCTCTTCGAATTATCAGTTTGGTTTGGCCTACTAGATTGATCTTTCTTGCATGGGAGAAGTGCTTAGCTTTGGGTTCAATCTTGCGGTGTCCTTTCCCAGTGACAGTAGGGGCAGCAAGGCACGTATTGTATTGTTGCCATCGATGATAACAAGATGGGTTTTTTGTCATATTGCATGAATTTATCCCTCTACATCATGTCATCTTGCTTAATGCGTTACTCTGTTCTTATGAAATTAATACTCTAGATGCATGCTAGATAGCGGTCGATATGTGGAGTAATAGTAGTAGATGCAGGCAGGAGTCGGTCTACTTGTCTTGGACGTGATGCCTATATACATGATCATACCTAGATATTTCATAACTATGCTCAATTCTGTCAATTGCTCAACAATAATTCGTTCACCCACCGTAAAATACTTATGCTCTTGAGAGAAGCCACTAGTGAAACATATGGCCCCCGGGTCTATCTTCATCATATTAATCTTCCAATACTTAGTTATTTTCACTGCTTTTATTTTACTTTGCATCTTTATTATAAAAATACCAAAATATTATCTAATCATATCTATCAGATCTCACTCTCGTAAGTGACCGTGTAGGGTTGACAACCCCTTATCGCTTTGGTTGCGAGGATATATTTGTTTTGTGTAGGTGCGAGGGACTTGCGCGTAGCCTCCTACTAGATTGATATCTTGGTTCTAGAAAACTGAGGGAAATACTTACGCTACTTTGCTGCACCAACCTTTCCTCTTCAAGGTAAAACCAACGCAAGTGCTCAAGATGTAGCAGCGGCTCAGCTGCACTGGTCCTCGACTCAATCATTGCTGGATTCCACCTAACGCGGGTCCTCATGGACGTTCGCAGCAGCCTTAACCTACTCTATCAGGACACAGTCTGCAATATGGGCATCGATCCATCAACGATCAAGCCCACGAAAACTCCTTTAAAGGAGTAATACCAGGTGTAGAGGCCCGTTGCACGGGCTCAATCACATTGGAAGTCATCTTCGGATCACCGGACAACTTCTGAAGCAAAGACTTGATCTTTGACATCGTCCCCTTCCGCAGTGGCTATCACGCACTGCTCGGACGAACCACATTTGCTCACTTCAATGCGGTGCCACACTATGCCTATCTCAAGCTTAAGATGCCCGGGCCACGCAGTGTCATAACAGTCAACGAAAACACGGAACGCTCCCTCCATACCGAGGAGCACACCGCGGCCCTGGCAGTGGAAGTACAGGGCGACCTTATCAAACAGAACATCATTTCGGCGGCCAAGCCCCCAAACACTATTAAATGAGTCCGGATTACTCCGCAGCATGACAGTCCGGCTTGTCAGGAGTTGGACTAGCAATTCGGCCTCCGTCTTAGTCCCGACCGAACTGCGGCGTACGTACAACGTGTACATAACTACACACTAAAAATACCATGGGCGAAGACGGAGGCATAACTCGATCATGGTCCACAATACGGCTCGACCTTATCTGGGCATTCATACTTTCCCTTTTGCTTTCTATCCTTTTTCAGGTTCCTTTTCCACAGCCCCTCACGACGGCCTCATCATCGATCCTTTTGAAGGATAAACATACCAAGGAGGCAAGCAACATAGACATGTGGCAGAAAAATCTAGATGATCTTCTTGACGATCACTTTGCCTGTTTGCAGGACCCGCACACAACTTCCCCTTGGTCTTGGAATGTTAAATAGCCCTGTTGCTTACCGCATTATTTGTACAAATACGCTTTGACGTATCAATCAGATTATAATGGAAACAGTTTGCGGCCCAACATATGTGGCATTGGCTTATTCCTTCATTACATTTAAACTATTTTTATCAATTGCACCCGTACACTTTGGTACAACTTAACTCGCCAGGGGATCCATTGCGCTCCATATGTTCGCAACAAGTCCGAACACTTTTTACAGTACAATTCGGCGCCCCGAATATTGCCTTATATGCATCGGCTCCGAATCATGTCTTCGGTCAATAGTTGGGTTGACCCGCTCCTGTGCTTGCTACCTTACGTTCTGTTTTATCGGCTAGGGAAGTAAAGGGAGAACTACTGCGATTGTGTTTCTGGTTCATCTGGATAAACACCTCAGTAGAGAAAGCTGAAAACTGACTGTCATGATGTGGCAAGAGCTGGTCAGCTATTCGGTGGCTAAAATCTCTTGCAATTTTTTCTGCATTATGCGACGGATCGGCTTCCACTCGATCATGTGTTTATAGCCCCTAGTCCAGATAAACAAACTAGGGGCTACGCCTACACTCCTATTTGTCAAACTCCTATGGCTAAGTGAGGGTGATAAAGCCACATAGTCCGATTGCCTGGTTCGATGCACTGAACACCTCCTTCAAGGAAAAAACTCTTGGGTCAACTGTGTTTAGGTTCCAACCCGAACACCCTCGTACTATCTACATGGGTGCTGAAGCCGACGACTGGTCAACTCTCAAATCTAAATAAACGGCCGCACATGAGGAAATATTTTCGAAAAACAACAAGCAATATATTACATATAGGCTTTGTTGCATAATACAGGACTAGATAAACACGAATACATTCATTCAAAAATAATGTCCTTCACACATTGGCCCGCTACAATGAGGGATCCTTCCAGGACGTCATCAAAATAGCACTCGGGCGTGCGGTGCTCTTGCCCTCAGGCGGCCCCTCGGTCGCAAGCTTGACAGCGTTCATCTTCGCCCACTGTACCTTGACGCGGGCGAAGGCCATCCACACACCTTCAATGCAGGCCGATCACTTTATGGCATCAAGCCGAGGGCAGGCATCGAGCAACCACTTCACGAGCTCGAAGTGGCTGCTGGGCACGGCTTCAGCAGGCCATAGGCGGATTATTAAATCCTTCATGGCCAGTCTGACCACCCTACGCAGTTCGGACAACTGTTTCAGCTGATCGCCGAGGGCCATCGGATGCTCTGGCGCAAGGTATTGCGACCAAAACAGTTAACAATGAGGTCCCCTCTTTGGCTGGGAAGAACTCCACAGCATCAGCCACACTGCAAGGTAGATCCACAAACGCTCGTTGGAGAACTCCAAATCTGGGTCAGTAAGAGGTACCTTTTCTTCACAAATTTGCTCTGCATAATAAAGGTCTTACCCGCCACAATCTTCTTGGCCTCCTGGACTTCCCGGAGGGCGCCCTGGGCTTCAACGCGGGACTCTTGTGCGCTTTAGGCGGGCCTTAGCAAGTTCGGACTCTTGGTTCGCAGTCTTGCGCTCCAAGGACTCGCATTTCTTTACGGCGTCCTCGAGCTCCTGCTGAACCTCCCTGACCCTTGACTCGTGTTTCTTGCGGGCGGCTTGTTCCTTCTCTGCTTTCTTCCGGGCCTCGCTCAGAGCTTTCTAGAAGGACTCCACCTCGGTCGCAGCTCCTATGAAGCATCATATTAACGTGATCAACACAAACAATTCTTATCATTTTAAGATTTGAATAGGCCATTGCGTACCTTGTTTGTCCTCAAGCTCTTTTTTGACACGACCGAGCTCTTCATCGGCCTGCTCCAGCCTCCGCTTCAGTTTGGCTACATCGACAGAATGGGAGGTTGCAGCCAGCATCGACCCATGCTTATTCACATAGACATATATGATTAGTCTCTTGCGAAAATTATTCGATCCTCTGTCTGGCCTTTCTTTTCAAACACAGGACAGAGTCTCAGGGGCTAATGTCTGTACTGTGGCGTTCTTTTTGCATAATTGCGTCACGTACCTCAAAGCCTATTAGAAGGTTAGCGCAGGCTTCGGTCAGTCCACTCTTAGCGAAATGAACCCTCTCAACCACCGTACCCATAAGGATACGGTGTTCTTCTACCATGGAAGCACCTTGGACCGCTTCCAGTAGAGTATTCGGTGCCTTCGGATGGACAGAGGTCACCGGAGGAATAGGTGCACCTCCTTCTTTTGAAGGAGGTTGCTTACCTGATTCCGGAGCCGTACAGGCCTCCGGAATAGTATTCAGCTAGGGGCCGAATTGGATATGGCCCCCATCGCCATTCTCTAGGGGGTCTGCTCCCCATGTGTCCGACGGCCGAGGTATCACCCTTTGGCGCCCCCTCGGCGGCCTCCTGTACCTCTCCCTATCCTGGGAGGGTCCCTCGGGACAACACTTTGGTGTCGTCCATAGTCTTGAGGGAGGAGGCCGGCGGAAGTGACCCGCTGTCCATCACCTTTGGATCCAGCGAATTCCACAAAGATGAGGATCGCTGGAGGTGGGCGAGAGCCGGACTGTAGCGCATGATTCAACATATTAAAGCTATGAAGTAAAGGAGCTGGATATATATATGTAAGTGCCTTTGAGTACTTACGATCCAGCCAGTGACTTCTTCCTGGGACGCCACTCAGGGTTGCTATCGGTGTCCGATTCGGAATCGTCCGCAAGGGAGACTCTCCCTTTCTTGGACGCCTCCGCATCTGCCTCCTGATCCGTGGAGGCCGCCCTTTTCTTCCTTCCCCTCTCAAGGGGAGAATTGCTTTCCTCCTCCTCGTCGTTTTCGGCAGGGGAGGAGTGGGTTTTGGCGTCTTCGGATATTGCGTACGAAGTGCCTTTACGGCGGAGGCCGCTTCTTGTCTCCTGGCCCTTCTTCTTGGCCTTCTTCTCCGGCGCCCTACCGGCATCTTCGTCAGGAGCGGGATAGCTGAGTTTTCGGGTAGCGGAGCCAGACACTGGATCCGTTGTGCCTTCTTTATCCAGCTCTGAAAAGACAAATGGATAAACTTAGACATCTTCCTTGAATGCACAGGAAGAGATACACCTTGAAGTATCAAGAACTTACCGGACTGGCTAGGTGGGCCAGGTCGTATCTGCGGTCCTCGAACGTCTGTGGCCACGTCTGATTGGCCTTGGAAAGCACCTTCCAGATACCTTCATGCGTGGAGCCGAAGAACTGTCGAAAGGTCTGGTGCTTGGCCAGATCGAACTCCCACAAATGGCAAGTACGGCTTGGGCAGGGAAGGATCCGGCGGAAAAGCATCACCTGGATCACATTGGCGAGCTTGATGTTCTTGTCCACCATGCTCTTGACGTGCGCCTGTAGTGCTGATATCTCATCTGACGACAATCAGTCCAGGCCCTTTTTGAGCCAGGAGGTAAGCTGCATTGGGGGCCCGGACTTGAATTCGGGAGCCACGACCCAGGTGGTATCGCGGGGCTAGTGACATAGAACCACTGCTGCTGCCACCCCTTGACGGTCTCCACAAAGGTGCTAGTGGGCCATGTGACATTTGACAGTTTGCTCACCATGGCACCTCCACACTCTGCATGTTGACCATCCACCACTTTCAGCTTCACATTGAAGATCTTTAGCCATAATCCAAAGTGGGGTGGGATGCGGAGGAAGGCCTCACACACGACAATGAATGCCGAGATGTTGAGGAAAGAATCCGGGGCTAGATCATGGAAATCTAGCCCGTAGTAGAGCATGAGTCCACAGACGAAGGGGTGGAGGGGAAATCCTAACCCACAGATGAAGTGGGGGATGATTACCACCCTCTCGTTGGGCTCCGGGGTGGGGACGATTTGCCCCTTGGCCGGAAGCCGGTGGGCGATTCCCTGGGCCAAGTACCCCGCTTCCCGGAGCTCCGTGATGTTCCCCTACGTGACGGAGGAGGCCATCCACTTTCCCTGCGTTTCGGATCCGGACATGGTTGAAGTGCTTTTTGGAGGCGGAAAGGATGGAAGCTTGGGGCCTGGAGCTCGAGAATGGATCGGCAAAGAGGAAGGAGGCGTGGGCGAAAGAGTGGATCCTTATCCTCTTATAAAGACAGCGAATATCAAGCGCCTCCCCACTCGCCTTAAAACTCGCCTATTCCCCAAGGGTTGTGCGGACGGCGCGGTTGGATTACCCACGCCTGTATTGATGAGAATCCCGTGATAAAGGGACATGATCTCTGCTTCGACAAGACGTGACAATGAAAATCGCACCTCAAAACATGGAGTGGGAGGCTAAAAACGGTTCGAAATAATTACCGGGCAGGGACGTAACGTCTCGCTACATAAAGTTGTCAATAGACGGGACTTGTCAAATATTATACTCTTTGAGGCTATGTGTGGAGCCTGTGTTGCAGAGTCGGACACGTTTTATGTGTTCGAGGACTACTTTGAAGTATTCGGAGGAGCAACCCGCCTTGCAATGCCGAGGACGATCTGCGCGCCAGACACATCATCATTGAAGCCTGGTTCAGGGGCTACTGAGGGAGTCCTGGATTAAGGGGTCCTCGGGGATCCGGGCTATGTGACGTGGGCCAGACTAATGGGCCATGAAGATACAAGATAGAAGACTTCCTCCCGTGTCCGGATGAGACTCTCCTTTGCGTGGATGGCAAGCTTGGTGTTCAGATATGAAGATTCTTTTCTCTGTAAACCGACTCTGTACAACCCTAGCCCCCTCCGGTGTCTATATAAACTAGAGGGTTTAGTCCATAGAGGCAATCATAATCATACAGGCTAGACAATTAGGGTTTAGCCATTACGATCTCGTGGTAGATCAACCCTTGTAACCCCTATACTCATGAAAGTCAATCAAGCAGGACATAGGGTATTACCTCCATCTACAGGGCCTGAACCTGGGTAAAACATTGTGCCCCTTGTCTCCTGTTACCATCAATCCTTAGACACACAGTTCAGGACCCCCTACCCGAGATCTGCCGGTTTTGACACCGACACTGTACAAACTCTTATATAATGCAAAGCGCTCCCAAGCACACATGGGAATTGTTGTCAAGTTAGTTTTCATCATGCTCATATACGATTTGCATTCGTTACTTTGATTATTTGATATGTGGGTGGACCGGTGCTTGGGTGCTGCCCTTCCTTGAACAAGCCTCCTGTCGGTGTCAAAACCGGCAGATCTCAAGTAGGGGGTCCCAAACTATGCGTCTAGGATTGATGGTAACAGGAGACAGGGGACACAATGTTTTACCCAGGTTCGGGCCCTCTCTATGGATGTAATACCCTACATCCTGCTTGATTGATCTTGATTACTATGAGTATTACAAAAGTTGATTGTAACACCCTCGATGCGGCTATATCTCCCACATGTCGAAGCACGACTTAGAGGCATAACCGCATTGAAAGCAATGTCGCAAGTGAGGTAATCTTCACAACAACCCATGTAATACAATAAGGGAAAAGGATACATAGTTGGCTTACACTCGCCACATCACACAAATAGCATAAATAACAATACATTCATCCAAATACACTCAAGGTCCGACTATAGAACCAAAATGAAGATAAACCCCAAATGCAACATAGTCCCCGATCGCCCCAACTGGGCACCACTACTGATCATCTTGGAAAGACACGTAGTATTGTCCCGAGTCCTCATCAAACAGCCACTTGAGCTCAGTTGAATCACCTGGAGCGGTATCATCTGTTCCTGCATCTGGTTTTGGAAGTAATCTGTGAGTCACGGGGACTCAACAATCTCACACCCTTGCTATCAAGACTATTTAAGCTTATAGGAAGGGTAAAGGTATGATGTGGATCTACAGCAAGCGACTAGCATATTTGGTGGCTAACATACGCAAAAGAGAGCGAGAAGAGAAGGGAAAAGCATGATCGAACAACTATGATCAAGAAGTGATCCTAGAACAACCTACGTCAAACATTACTCCAACACCGTGTTCACTTAACGGACTCCGCCGAGAAGATACCATCACGGTTACACACGCGGTTGGTGCATTTTAATTAAATTAAGTTTTAGGTTATCTACAACCGGACATTAACAAATTTCCATCTGCCCATAACCGTGGGCACGACTTTTGAAAGTTCAAATCCCTGCAGGGGAGTCCCAACTTAGCCCATCACAAGCTCTCACGGTCAATGAAGGATATTCCTTCTCCCAAGACATTCCGACCAGACTCGCCATCCTGGTTACAAGACATCTCGACAATGGTAAAACAAGTCCAGCAACACCACCCGAATGTGCGGACAAATCCTGATAGGAGCTGCACATATCTCGTTCTCAGGGCACACTCAGATAGGTCAAGCTACAAGTAAAACCAACCCTCAAGTTGCCCCGAGGTGGCCCCGCAGGCTGCCCAGTTCGGACCAACACTCAGAGGAGCACTGGCCCAGGGGGGTTTAAATAAAGATGACCCTCGGGCTCCGGAAACCCACGGAAAAAAGGCTAGGTGGCAAATGGTAAAACCAAGGTTGGGCATTGCAGGAGGCGTTTCATTCAAGGCGAACTATCAAGGGGTTCCCATTATAACCCAACCGTGTAAGGAACGCAAAATCCGGGAATATAACACTGATATGACGGAAACTAGGGCAGCAAGAGTGGAACAAAACACTAGGCATAAGGCCGAGTCTTCCACCCTTTACCAAGTATATAGGTGCATTAAGATAAACAAGATAATATGATGATATCCCAACAATAAACATGTTCCAACAAGGAACAAACTCCAATCTTCACCTGCAACTAGCAATGCTATAAGAGGGGCTGAGCAAAGCGGTAACATAGCCAAACAACGGTTTGCTAGGACATGGTGGGTTAGAGGTTTGACATGGCAATTTGGGAGGCATGAATCAAGTGGTAGGTATCATAGCAGAGGCATAGCAAAAGAGCAAGCATCTAGCAAGCAAAGATAGAAGTGATTTCGAGGGTATGATCATCTTGCCAGCAAAGTTCTCTGAGTTGTCTTGATCCTCGTAAGTGTACTCAACGGGCTCCTCGATCAAGTACTTGTCTCCCGGATCTACCCAAGCAAGAACAACAAGCAAAAAGGAACACAATCAACCACGTGCAATTCTCAAACAACATGATGCAAACATGGTATGATATGCAGGATGCGATATGCGATGCATATGCATGATTTGGAAAGGAATGATTTAACCTGGCCTCAACTTGGAAACCCAAGAGTGCCACTGGAAAGAGGAGTTGATTTCAGTCAAAATCGATATAAAGATCACCGGAATCGGATGCACGGTTTGGAAATGGCAAGCAAAACAGATATGACACCGGTCTGCGATTAACAGCACGAGACATGCTACATCACTCCAACATGGCAACAAAATACATTGCAGGTATCCAGTCAAGATGCTTGACAAAATATGAACACCGAGCTATGGCTAATTCACTCAATAGAAGGTTCAAACAGGCATGGTAAAAGTGCAAAAGATTACAGGTTTCAGACTTAGAGAAATTAACAGCATGTCAGGAATTTAACATCAGGAAGCAATCTTTAGAGCAGGAAAACTACATGCTACAGGAACATATCATGGCAAAGCAAAGCATGGCATGAAGCTACTCAAAGCATACAACAAAAGTCCCTTACTAACCATAAGCCAAAAGGGATCAGAAAATACAATTGCAACCACGCAAACATAGCAATTAACGAAAACAGATTCAGACTTACTGAAAAACTGGAGCATGAAAAACAGATAACGAGTAGGCATGTTTACGAGCTCAATGCACTCACTACGAGGCATTGCATGACAATCTAAGAATACACCCAGCAAGTAGACATGACATAGAAGCTAGACACGGCAATAACAACAACATAGCATGCATGGATCAACAACAACAAGCTCGGCAAAATTGCTAAACATGTTAACAATCTGCCAGGAATATTTTATAGCAACAGTATAGCTCGATTGAGTCAAGCTAGGGTGCTCAATAATTGCAAACAAAGACATGGATGGATAGAGCACCACAATATCTACAAAACATCCTTACTGATCATGCTTAAAATAGTCACGGATCACCAGGAAACAACATGAACATATGACATAAAAATAATGACATGGCAAGGACTTAGTGAAATTCTAAGTCCCTGGAATTAGCACCATTGAGTAAGCTACTTTGCATGCTTGTGCTAGTCACCACAAATATCACAAAAATACATGGCATACACCCCCGTAAAGATGGTATGGCATACTACAAAACACACGTAGAGCTCAGGATCATAGCATGCACACATTAATCATGGCAAAAATGACAAAAGTGCATTTGCTGAACCAGATCTGAAACTAACATCACATAGCCCTCTTCCAACAGCATTTAGGGCATCAAGATGAGCTCAAATGAAAATGATGCAATGAGATGAAATGGTGTACTCTTTGAGACGAACATTTCGATATGCTACACGCACGAATCAGAGCTACGATGAGGAAGTTATGATGTGTTAAAGTAGGCATAAAATATCTGGGATTAGGGAAGAGGTCAACCGAGATCTAGGGTTCACTGTAGACCGGATCGAGATCAGGCAGTACTGTAGCTACCGGAGAGTCGGCGGAATCTTCAAGCCCGCCGGAGTTTGGGGCCGGCCGGAGCTGCAAGGGGCTGGACCCGGGCGAGGGAAGGCGAGGGCGAGGCGGCGGTGGATGGCGCCGGCACGGGCGGCGCGGGCGTCGAGGGGGCGCGCCGCGGCGGAGGTCAACAGCGGTGAGGTCGGCGGTCGTCGGCGATGGAGCGGTGGCGGGCGGCGCCGGCGATTAAGACGAGAGGCGCGGGGCGGCGCGGTTCTCCCAGGCGGCGGGCGCGGTCGATGGGCCTCGGGGGCGCGGGGCGGGCTCCGCGGGCCAGCGGGATCCGCGGTGAAGTGGGGCACGTGGCGATGGCGTGGCGCATCAGGAGTGGTCGGTGGCGGGGGCAGACATGTCCGTCCGGCGAGGATTCGTCCGGCGGCGGCGGGGTAGAATGTAGGGAGTGGTCGGTGGCGGGGGGAGTGGTCGGTGGCGGGGGCGGACATGTCCGTCCGGCGAGGGTCTCGCTCGGATTTGGAATGTAGGGATCTTTATATAGGGGTAGAGGGAGCTAGGAAGCTCCAAATGAGGTGCGGTTTTCGGCCACGTGATTGTGATCGAACGATCTAGATGTTGGAGGAGGTTTTGGTGGGTTTTGGGTCACTTTGGAGAGGTGTTGGGCTACAACACACATGAGGCCTTTTTGGTCCCTCGGTTAACCGTTGGAGTATCAAACGAACTCCAAATGGCACGAAACTTGATAGGCCGTCTACCGGTAGCAAACCAAGGCCGCATGACAAGTCTCGGTATAATCCGAAAACGTTTAACACCCACACAGGAAAAGAGGTAGAAAGGGACACCGGAGGACATAGGAGCGCCGGAATGCAAAACGGACAACGGGGAAATGCTCGAATGCATGAGACGAACACGTATGCAAATGCAATGCACATGATGACAAGATATGAGATGAATGACAAAGACAAAACACATGGAGAAAAAACCCGACAACGAGGAAATAACATAACTTAGTGCCGGAAAAGGCAAGAGTTGGAATCCATATAAGGCAAGTTACATCGGTGTTACAACACTCCACCACTACGAAAGGATCTTGTCCCGAGATCTAGGACTGGAAAAACTCCGGGTACTCAGAACAGTGGTGATCCTTGCGTTCCCAGGTGGCTTCACGGTCGGAATGATGTGACCACTAGACTTTCAGGAATCTGATAGACTTGTTGTGAGTCTTGCGCTCAGTTTCTTCAAGAATAGCGACTGGGTGCTCATGATAAGGCAGGTCTTCTTGGAGATCAATGTCTTCGAAGTTGACGGTGCAGTTAGGAGTCTTCAAACACTTGCGGAGCTGAGAGACATGAAACACGTCGTCCACGTTTGCAAAGTTGGAGGGAAGCTCAAGTTGATAGGCGAGATCGCCTCTCTTGCTGACGATCTTGAAAGGACCCACTATCTAGGGGCAAGCTTCCCTTTGATACCGAAGTGACGAGTACCTTTCATTGGAGAGACGCGGAGTTAGAAATGGTCTCCGATCTCGAAAGCCAAGTCACGATGCTTGCTATCATAGTAGCTCTTCTGGCGCGATTGCGCAGCTTTGAGATTATCACGAATGACTTTGCACATTTCTTCTGCCTCTGCGATCAAGTCATTTCCAAGAAGTTGACATTCACCAGTCTCTGACCAGTTAAGAGGAGTACGACACTTCCTGCCATAGAGAATGTCGAACAAGGCCTTGCCCGAACTCGCTTGGAAGCTGTTGTTGTAGGAGAACTCGACATATGGAAGACAATCTTCCCACTTCATACCGAAAGAGATGATGCAAGCCCTGAGCATATCTTCAAGAATCTGATTGACACGCTCGACTTGGACACTAGTTTGAGGATGAAAAGTTGTGCTGAAGCGAATGTTGGTGCCCATGGCCTTCTGAAAAGAATCCCAAAACTTGGAGGTAAAGATGCTGCCACGATCTGAAGATATCAACTACGGAATGCCATGCAAGGAGACAATCTTGGAGGTATATAGCTCTGCCAACTGAGCTGCTGTGATAGATTCTTTGATAGGAAGAAAATGAGCCACTTTAGTGAGTTTGTCGATGACAACAAAGATAGCATCATTGCCACGCTTGGACTTTGGAAATCCAGTCACGAAGTCCATCTCAATATGGTCAAACTTCCATTCTGGAATGGCAAGAGGTTGGAGGAGACCAGCTGGTCGTTGGTGTTCTGCCTTCACTCTTCTGCAGACATCACATTTATTCACGAACTGAGCAATCTCGCGCTTCATTCGAGTCCACCAATACGACTGCTTGAGGTCCTGGTACATCTTTGTACTTCCAGGGTGGATGGAGAGGAGTGAATTGTGAGCCTCGTTCATAATGACTTTACGAAGGTCACCTTTAAGAACAACAATGCGATCCTTGAAGAATAGAGTATCCTTGTCATCAAGACGATATCACTTGTACTTGGGTTGACTCTTGGCAATCCCAATCTTCACCTTCTTCACCATAGCATCAAGAAGTTGAGCCTCACGAATCTGATCTTCCAGAGTAGGAGAGACTTGGAGGTTGGCCAGAAATCCTTGAGGAACAACTTGCAGATTGAGTTTGCAGAAAGCTTCACAAAGCTCGGGTTGGTAAGGCTTGAGAATCAAACTGTTGCAGTAAGCCTTCTTGCTCAATGCGTCAGCAATTACATTGGCCTTGCCTGGAGTATATTGGATACTCGGATTATACTCTTGAATCATTTCGACCCAACGAGTCTGCCTGAGGTTGAGATTTGGCTGAGTGCAGATGTACTTGAGACTCTTATGATCAGTCAAGATGTCCACTTTTCTTCCCAATAAGAGATGTCTCCAAGTTAAAAGAGCATGGACAACTACCGCCAACTCGAGGTCATGAGTGGGGTAGTTCTTTTCGTTGGGCTTCAACTGGCGAGAGGTATAGGCCACAACTTTCTTCTCTTGCATCAACACTGCACCAAGACCTTAAGGGAAGCATCATAGAAGACCTCGAACGGTTTGGATTCATCAGGAGGAGTCAAAACTGGAGCAGTGACTAACTTCTCTTTCAGGGTGTTAAAAGCGATGTCACATGCAAGAGACCAGGCGTACTTCACATGCTTCTGGAGAAGGTTGGAAAGAGGCTTCACGATCTTAGAGAAGTTCTCGACGAACCTTCAACAATAGCTTGCGAGACCAAGGAAGCTACGGAGTTGCTTCACATTCTGAGGTGGTTCCCAATTCACAATTGCAGACACCTTCTCAGGATTAACCGCTATGCCCTTGGCAGAGATGATATGCCCAAGGTAGAGAACCTCATCGAGCCAAAACTCGCACTTTGAAAACTTGGCATAGAACTGATGTTCTCTGAGCTTATCCAGCACCAAACGCAAGTGCTTGGCATGATCCTCCTTGTTCTTGGAAAAGACCAAAATGTCATCGAGGTAGACCAAGACGAAGTCATTTGTGTAGGCATTGAAGATGAAATTCATCATGCGAGAGAATGTTGGCGGAGCATTGACAAGGCCGAAAGACATGACAGTGTATTCATATGAACCATAGCTTGTTCATAAAGCTGTCTTGGGGATATGTTGTTCACGAATGCGAATATGATGATAGCCCATATGGACATCAAGCTTGGAGAATACTTGAGCACCTTTGAGTTGTTCAAACAGCTCATTGATGTTGGAAAGTGGGTACTTGTTCTTTATAGTCTTCTTGTTCGATGGATGGTGGTCGACACAGAGTCAGTCCGTTCCATCCTTCTTCTTCACAAAAAGAACTCCACAACCCCACGAAGAAGAACTAGGTCAGGTGAGACCCATTCGTTCTTGAATATCGAGTTGCTTCTTCAGCTCCTTCAACTCTTCAGGTCCAAGCTTGTAAGGACGTTTGCAAACAGGTTCCGTGCACGGCTCAAGATCGATGACGAATTCAACTGGCCAGTGCAGAGGCATTCCTGGAAGCTCTTCTGGAAAGACGTCTTGATATTCACAAACGACTGGAATCTGAGAGATAGCATCCAGCTCGCCCTTCTCATTGAGAGAAAACAGTTGGATGGTATCATCCCTTGCGGCAAAGACAATTACATCCTTAGACGAATGAGTCAATTAAATCTGCCTGGCAGCACAATCAAGCTGAGCCTTGTGCTTAGAAAGCCAGTCCATTCCAAGAATAAGAGCAATATCCGAGTTACCAAGGACCATTCGGGAAGAAAGAAACTTATAGTCTCCCAACGTGATAGTAACATCTGGAACCTCCAAACTGGCACTCAAGCGTTTGCCGGGAGAAACGATATCCATTGATTTGCCCAAATGAGAAGAAACGAATTCATTCTTGGCAAAAATATGGCTTTGACATGAAACAATGCGATGCACCAGTATCAAAAAGTACTCTTGCAGGAACATCGTTAACAGGAAGGTTACCCATAATCACATCTGATGAGTCCTCTGCCTGAGCTGCGTTCAACAAGTTGACCTTGGCGTGCTTGGGATTATGCTTGACCACTGCGGTACTAGCAGATCTCACATGAGGAGGAGGAGGAAGACGCCTCTGATTGAAGCATTTGTTGTCATAGTGACCCTTCTGCTAACACTTGTTGCATGTGACCTCCAAAAGCAGCCGGTGATACGGAGCACTTGATCTTGTAGCTTGAGACGAAGTCTTGTTCTGAAAGCCTGGGTTGGGTGGGTGGGAAGATCCATTTCCACCTTTGCTCTTGTGCTGATAAGGCTGACGGAACGGAGGAGGAGGCAGCCAATACTTTTGCTGCTTAGAAGCCACTTGAGTTGAGGAAGAAGGAGTTGCATCTCTGACTCGCTTCTTGGAAGCATCACAATTGAGTTGAGCAGTCTCTTGCTTCATTGCCATATTGTAGAACTCATCGTACTTCTTCAGCTCAAAAAGGACGAGAGCTAGTTGGAGATCTTCTCTGAGGCCACCCCTGAACTGATAAATCAGGCTCTTCTCATGAGGGACGTCTTGCTTGGCGAAACGAGCAAGCCTCTGGAACAGAATGTTATACTAGTAAACAGACAAGCTGCCTTGCTTTAGGTTGCGGAATTCCTCATGCTTTCTTTCAACAACACTCTAAGGAATGTGATGAGCTTTGAAGTCTTGACGGAATTAATCCCAGGTAATCACATGGCCTCCTCTGGAATCTTTGTATTATTGAAACCATTCTGCAGCTTGGTCTTTGAGTTGGAAGGAGGCAAACTTGACAAAGTCCTCAGGTCTGACGTTACTGCACTCGAAATGCTTGCAGATATCCACGAGCCAATCATCAGCGTCTGAGGCCTCAACACAGTTGCTGAAGGTCTTTGGCTGGTTAGCGAGGAACTGGTTGAGTGTAGCAAACTGATTCTGATTGTTGCCATGGCCATGATTCCCTTGGTTGCGCTCTTGCAAGAGCTGCATGATCAACTGCGTGTTTGCATTGGTAGTAGCCATCACAGCTTGCCATGCCTCCGGAGGTGGAGGTGGTGGTGGCGGATTAGGATTCGGAGTCGTGCGCATTGGAGGAGCCATCCTGGAGAGGGTGACATCCGTTAGTATCTTGACAGACAAATATTCAAGCTGAATCAAATGGATTGAAATTGCAACATATAGTCTTCACATCCAAACAAAATGAACGAACGCATTCCAATCGACATGGTCACATTTCCATAATTTGAGAAGCGACTTAGATAGAGGTAGAAGAATAAAACAACAAGGTACAGACAAGAGCAAATACTTGGTAAGGATTACCCAATCACAAACCAAATATCCATGGAAGAGGAACTAGAGCTACATGAATTCCCACCTATGAAACTCCCGAACCTTCCCAGTTATGCAATCAGGTGTATCCATCCTTCAACACATAACCAAGAAACCTTCGGAAATCATTTACCTCAACCTTCGAAAAGCATCCGTTATACGAGTTATGGCAATACTCCCGAACTCCCGCCCCAGTACTGGGTGGCGTCGATGTTATCTCACCAACAACTCTATAAAAGAGATTTTCGATGTCGGTGAAACTCAGGTATTCTAGAATTGCAACGATAAAATTGTGACGACAACACCTCGGAGCTCAACTCCCCGGGACACTGCCACAACCCATAAATGTCAGGAGGCACCAAGAACAATGTTCTCGTCACAAAACCATCGGAACGATTCCAAGATACCCGCGTGATCCTAATTTTTTTTGTGAAATTTGAGAAGAGAAGAGTCAAAACTCTACGTCCGCATGCCTCACCAGAGCGACAAAGGGACTGAGGAGTAAAAATAGAGTAAAAAGAAGTCCTAGTCTCCAATATATATAATCCTAAATGACTCAAAACATTTTTCTAGACTCAACAACGCCAACGATTCGATCAAGCAGGGGGCTCCTCAGGTCGGGGAAGGCTCTGATTACCAACTTGTAACGCCCTCGATGCGGCTATATCTCCCACTTGTCGAAGCACGACTTAGAGGCATAACCACATTGAAAGCAATGTCGCAAGTGAGGTAATCTTCATCACAACCCATGTAATACAATAAGGGAAAAGGATACATAGTTGGCTTACACTCGCCACATCACACAAATAGCATAAATAACAATACATTCATCCAAATACACTCAAGGTTCGACTACAGAACCAAAATGAAGATAAACCCCAAATGCAACATAGTCCCCGATCGCCCCAACTGGGCACCACTACTGATCATCTGGGAAAGACACGTAGTATCGTCCTGAGTCCTCATCGAACAGCCACCTGAGATCAGTTGAATCACCTGGAGCGGTATCATCGGTCCCTGCATCTGGTTTTGGAAGTAATCTGTGAGTCATGGGGACTCAACAATCTCACACCCTTGCTATCAAGACTATTTAAGCTTATAGGAAGGGTAAAGGTATGATGTGGATCTGCAGCAAGTGACTAGCATATTTGGTGGCTAACATACGCAAAAGAGAGCGAAAAGAGAAGGCAAAAGTACGGTCGAACAACTATGATCAAGAAGTGATCCTAGAACAACCTACGTCAAGCATTACTCCAACATCGTATTCACTTCCCGGACTCCGTTGAGAAGAGACCATCACGATTACACACGCGGTTGGTGCATTTTAATTAAATTAAGTTTCAGGTTATCTACAACCGGACATTAACAAATTCCCATCTGCCCATAACCGCGGGCACGGCTTTCGAAAGTTCAAATCCCTGCAGGGGAGTCCCAACTTAGCCCATCACAAGCTCTCACGGTCAACGAAGGATATTCCTTCTCCCAAGACATTCCGATCAGACTCGGCATCCCGGTTACAAGACATCTCGGCAATGGTAAAACAAGTACAACAACACCACCCGAATGTGCCGAAAAATCCCGATAGGAGCTGCACATATCTCGTTCTCAGGGCACACTCAGATAGGTCAAGCTACGAGTAAAACCAACCCTCGAGTTGCCCCGAGTTGGCCCCGCAGGCTGCCCAGTTCGGACCAACACTCAGAGGAGCACTGGCCAGGGGGGTTTAAATAAAGATGACCCTCGGGCTCCGGAAACCCAAGGAAAAAAAGGCTAGGTGGCAAATGGTAATACCAAGGTTGGGCATTGCTAGAGGCATTTTATTCAAGGCGAACTGTCAAGGGGTTCCCATTATAACCCAACCGTGTAAGGAACGCAAAATCCGGGAACATAACACCGATATGACGGAAACTAGGGCGGCAAGAGTGGAACAAAACACTAGGCATAAGGCCGAGCCTTTCACCCTTTACCAAGTATATAGGTGCATTAAGATAAACAAGATAATATGATGATATCCCAACAATAAACATGTTCCAACAAGGAACAAACTCCAATCTTCACCAGCAACTAGCAACGCTATAAGAGGGGCTGAGCAAAGCAGTAACATAGCCAAACAACAGTTTGCTAGGACATGGTGGGTTAGAGGTTTGACATGGCAATTTGGGAGGCATGAAGCAAGTGGTAGGTATCGTAGCATAGGCATAGCAAAAGAGCGAGCATCTAGCAAGCAAAGATAGAAGTGATTTCGAGGGTATGATCATCTTGCCTGCAAAGTTCTCTGAGTTGTCTTGATCCTCGTAAGCGTAGTCAACGGGCTCCTCGATCACGTACTCGTCTCCCGGCTCTACCCAAGAAAGAACAACAAGCAAAAAGGAACACAATCAACCACGTGCAATGCTCAAACAAAATGATGCAAACATGGTATGATATGCGGGATGCGATATGCGATGCATATGCATGATTTGGAAAGGAATGATTGAACCTGGCCCCAACTTGGAAAACCAAGAGTGCCACTGGAAAGAGGAGTTGATTTTGGTCGAAATCGATATAAAGATCACCGGAATCAGATGCACGGTTTGGAAATGGCAAGCAAAACAAATACAGCACGAGACCATCTAAATGCATCAAGAACAACATGCTACAACACTCCAACATGGCAAAAAAATACATTGTAGGTATCCACTCAAGATGCTTGACAAAATATGAACACTGAGCTATGGCTAATTCACTCAATAGCAGGTTCAAACAGGCATGGCAAAAGTGCAAAAGATTACAGGTTTCAGACTTACAGAAATTAACAGCATGTCAGGAATTTAACATCAGGAAGCAATCTTTAGAGCAGGAAAACTACATGCTACAGGAACATATCATGGCAAAGCAAAGCATGGCATGAAGCTACTCAAAGCATACAACAAAATTCCCTTACTGACCATAAGCCAAAAGGGATCAGAAAATACAATTGCAACCATGCGAACATAGCAATTAACGAAAACAGATTCAGACTTAGTGAAAAACTGGAGCATGCAAAACAGATAACGAGTCGGCATGTTTATGAGCTCGATGCACTCACTACGAGGCATTGCATGACAATCTAAGAATACACCCAGAAAGTAGACATGACATAGAAGCTAGACAGGGCAATAACAACAACATAGCATGCATGGATCAACAACAACAAGCTCGGCAAAATTGCTAAACATGTTAACAATCTGCCAGGAACATTTTATAGCAAAAGTAGAGCTCGATTGAATCAAGCTAGGGTGCTTGATAATTGCAAACAAATACATGGATGGATAGAGCACCACAATATCTACAAAACATCCTTACTGATCATGCTCAAAAGAGGCACGGATCACTAGGAAACAACATGAACATATGGCATAAAAATAATGACAGGGCAAGGACTTAGTGAAATTCTAAGTCCCTAAAATCAACATCATTGAGTAAGCAACTTTGCATGCTTGTGTTAGTCACCACAAAGATCACAAAAATACATGGCATACACCCCTGTAAAGATGGCATGGCATACTACAAAACACATGTGGAGCTCAGGATCATAGCATGCACACGTTAATCATGGCAAAAATGACAAAAGTGCATTTGCTGAACCAGATCTGAAACTAACATCACATAGCCCTCTTCCAACAGCATTTCGAGCATCAAGAAGAGCTCAAATAAAAATGATGCAATGAGATGAAATGATGTACTCTTCGAGACGAACATTTTGATATGCTACACGCACGAACCAGAGCTACGATGAGGAAGTTATGATGCGTCAAAGTAGGCATAAAATATCTGGGATTAGGGAAGAGGTCAACCGAGATCTAGGGTTCACTGTAGACCGGATCAAGATCTGGCGGTACTGTAGCTGCCGGAGAGTCACCGGAATCTTCGAGCTCGCCGGAGTTTGGGGCCGGCTGGAGCTACAAGGGGCTGGACCCGGGCGAGGGAAGGCAAGGGCGAGGCGGCGGTTGCTGGCGGAGGCTCGGGCGGCGTGGGCGTTGAGGGGGCGCGCCGCGGCGAAGGTCAACGGCGGCGGGGTCGGTGGTCGTCGGCGATGGAGCGGTGGCGAGCGGCGCCGGCAATGAAGACGAGAGGCGCGGGGCGGCGCGGTTCTCCCAGGCGGCAGGCGCGGTCGATGGGCCTCGGTGGCCCGGGGCGGGCTCCGTGGGCCGGCGGGATCCACGGCGAAGTGGGGCGCGCAGCGATGACGTGGCGCGTCAGGAGTGGTCGGCGGCGGGGGCGGACATGTCCGTCCGGCGAGGATTCGTCCGGCGGCGGCGGGGTAGAATTTGCTAGGGTCTCGCCCGAATTTGGAATGTAGGGATCTTTATATAGGGGTAGAGGGAGCTAGGAAGCTTGAAATGAGGTGCGGTTTCGGCCACACGATCGTGATCGAACGATCTAGATGTTGGAGGAGGTTTTGGTGGGTTTTGAGCCACTTTGGAGAGATGTTGGGCTGCAACACACATGAGGCCTTTTCCGTCCCTCGGTTAACCGTTGGAGTATCAAACGAAGTCCAAATGGCACGAAACTTGACAGGCGGTCTATCGGTAGCAAACCAAGGCCACATGACAAGTCTCGGTCCAATCCGAAAACGTTTAACACCCACACACGAAAAGAGGTAGAAAGGGACACCGGAGGACATAGGAGCGCCGGAATGCAAAATGGACAACGGGGAAAATGCTCGAGTGCATGAGACGAACACGTATGCAATTGCAATGCACATGATGACAAGATATGAGATGCATGACAAAGACAAAACATACGGAGACAAAAACCTGACAACGAGTAAATAACATAACTTAGTGCCGGAAAAGGCAAGAGTTGGAATCCATATAAGGCAAGTTACATCCGGGGTGTTACATTGATCTACCACAAGATCGTAATGACTAAACCCTAAAAGTCTAGTCTGGCTATGATTATCAGGATTCGTCCTATCTACGGACCTAGCCCTCCGGTTTATATAGACACAGGAGGGATCTAGTGTTACACAAGGTCGGTTACAAAGTAAGGAATCTTTATACTTGGTCGCCAAGCTTGCCTTCCACGTCAAGGAGAGTCCTATCTGGACACGGGTGGAATCTTCGGTCTTCATATCCTTATGGCCCATCAGTCCGGCCCACATCAATAGACCGGACACCCGAGGACCCTTAGTCCAGGACTCCCTCAGTAGCCCTTGAACCAGGCTTCAACGACGATGTGTCCGGCACGCAGATTGTCTTCGGCATTGCAAGGTGAGTCTACTTTCCGAATACTCCAGGATAGTATTCGGATGAAACGAAGGTGTCCAGATCTGCAACATAAGTACCACACACAACCGCAAGGAATATAGTATTTCAAGAGTCCCATCTGCTGGCAACTTTTTGCAATATGACATCACATCTGTTCGGTCACTATATCGAACCGTTTTTGTCCGCTGTTCTGCATTTCGAGATGCGGTTTCCATTGGCACGTCTTGTCAAAGCAGAGATCATGTCCCCTTATTGCGGGATTGTCATCAATGCAGGCGTGGGTAACAATCGTGCCGTTTACACAACCCTTGGGAATAGGCGAGTTTTAAGGTGAGTGGGGACGCGTTCGATATTCACTGCCTTTATAAGGGGATAAGGATTCCCCCTTCTTCTCCCATGCCTCTCTCTTCCTCTGCCCTTCCACACTTGAGCTCCAGCGCCCAAGTTCTCATCTTCTTCCCACTCAAGCTAGCAGTAAGCCATGTCCGGATCCGGAGGCCAAGGGAAGTGGATGGTCTCCTCCGTCAAGGAGAAGGACATTACTGAGCTTCGGGCGGCCGGGTACTTGGCGAAGGAAACCGCCCACCGTCTTCCAGCCCAGGGGCAAGTCGTCCCCATGCCGAAGCCCAACGAGAGGGTGGTATTCATCCCTCATTTCCTCCGCAGGCTAGGGTTTCTAGTCCACCCTTTCGTGTGTGGGCTGATGTACTATTACGGGATAGACTTCCATGATCTATCCCCGAACTCCTTCCTCAACATCTCAGCATTCATCGTCGTGTGTGAGGCCTTCCTCCACATCCAACCCCACTTCGGGTTGTGGCTCAAGGTCTTCAACATGAAGCCGAAGGTGGTGGACGACCAACACGCGGAGTGCGGAGGAGCCATGGTGAGAAAGCTGACCAATGTCTCGGCCGAAAGGCACTTTCATGGAGACTGTCAAGGAATGGCAGAAACAACTGTTATACATCACAGAACCCCATGGCACAAACTGGGCCGCAATTACCGAATTTAACTCCGGCGCTCCCATGCGACTCACCTCCTGGGTCGAGAAGAGACCGAACTGGTCTTCGCCAGATGAGCTGATAGCACTGCAGACGCGCGTTCAAAGCTTGGTGGACAAGGACGTCAAGCTAGTTGACATAATACAAGTGATGCCGGTTCGCTAGATCCTCCCCTGCCAAAGCTGAAAACGCCCCTTTGGGAGTTCAATCCAAAGAGGCACCAAACCCTGGAGAGGCTCTTCGAAACAACTCACAAAGATGCCTGGAAGTTGCTCTTCAAGGGCAACGAGATACCGCCAGCCACGGATTCGGACCGTGGGCACGACATTAACCACCCCGCCAGTGAGGTAAGTTTTCAACGCATCCTCTACTTGTTTATTTCAAGGAGGATATCAGAACTTTGACTGTCATTGCTTCCTCAGCAATGGATGGAGAGGGCGAAGCAGATCCAGTGTTCGGCTCAGCTGCCTGAAGAACCAGTCATTCCTCATTTAGCGAAGACGCTGGTGCTAGAGCCCTATATGGCGCCAGCAAAGAAGGCCACGTGGAAGGCCAAGGGGGTCCGTAGTGGCCCCCGCCACAAGGGCACTTTGGACACGATGTTCGAAGACAAGACCCGTTCCTCTGTCGCCGAAGAAGGTAATGATGAGGAGGAGGAGAGCGATTCTCCCCCTGATGGGGGAGGAAGAGGAGGGCGGCCTCCACAATTCTGGAGGCGGAGGCGCCCAAGAAGGGGAAAGGCCCGCTCGCGGGCAGCTCCACATGGGATGTCGACAGCAGTCTAGAGCAACACCCCCGCACTAAGCCTCAGGCCGCATCGTAAGTGCTAAGACTCATACATGCCCAAAAATCTAACCTCTTCTCTTTGTCATATTGACATGATTAATTATGCTATTGCAGTCCTGCCCACGACAGCTCCTAGCGATCCTCATCAAGAGGCTCGTTGGACTCAAAGGAGATGGCCAGCGAGATACCGTCGGCCGCTTACTCTCCCGAGGCCAAGGGAGACGTCGAGGTGCTGTCCCGAAGGACCTTCCCAGGCCAGGGAGAGGTTCGGGAGGCCGTCAAGGCGGCACCGAAGGGCAATACCTCGGCCGCTGGACACATGGGGGAACAAGCCCCCATGGAGACTGACGATGGGGGACGTACTCAATTCGGCCCCCCTCGGATCATGGATCCAGAGACCCATACGACTGGGAGTCCGACAAGCAGCTTCCTTCAAGAGAAGGAGGCATGCCCGTCCCGCCGGCGACCTCTATCGAACCAGGGGCGCCAGACAATTTATTGGAAGCGCTACGGGGCGCTTCCATTGTGGAAGAACATCGTATTGTTATGGGCATGGTGGTTGAGAAGGTTCAGTCCGTTAAAAGCGGACTGACCGAAGCCTGCAGCAGCCTACTGACAGGTTTTGAGGTAAGCGGCATTTAACCGAGAAAATCTCCACATAGACAATAGCCTCTGAGACACTGTCCGGTGTTCAGAAAGACAAGCCGGATAGAGGATCAATTTAAATTTCGCGGGAAACTAACCAAGTGTGTCTGATGTGAATAAGCAGGCGTCGCTGCTGGCCGCGACTTCTCATACTGTCGAAGTCTCTAGACTAAAGCAGAAACTAGAGCGGGCCGAAGAAGAGCTTGGCCAGGCGAGGAAGCAGCTGGAAGACCAGCAAGGTATGTAATGGCTCACTATATATTCGGAAAGAGTAAATGATGTATACTGACCATAGTGTCATTATATGTGTAGGGGCGACGACCGAGGTCGAGGCCCTGAAAACGGACCTGGCCGAAGCCGAAGAGAAAGCCGTCAAGGAGTAGGCCGCTTGCAAGAAGCTGAAGGCCCGGCTGAATGTGGTCCAGCAAGAGTGAGGGAGTCCTGGATTAGGGGGTCCTCGGACAGCCGAACTATATCCTTTGTCCGGACTGTTGGAATATGAAGATACAAGATTGAAGACTTCGTCCCGTGTCCGGGTGGGACTCTCCTTTGCGTGGAAGGCAAGCTTGGCAATTTGGATATGTAGATCTCCTCCCTTGTAACAGACTCTGTGTAACCCTAGCCCCCTCCGGTGTCTATATAAACCGGAGGGTTTAGTTTGTAGGACAAGAACAATCATAATCATAGGCTAGCTTCTAGGGTTTAGCCTCTACGATCTCGTGGAAGATCAACTCTTGTAATAATCATATCATCAAGATCAATGAAGCAGGAAGTAGGGTATTACCTCCATCGAGAGGGACCGAACTTGGGTAAACATTGTGTCCCCCGCCTCCTGTTACCATCCGCCTTAGACGCATAGTTTGGGACCCCCTACCCGAGACCCACCGGTTTTGACACCGACATTAGTGCTTTCATTGAGAGTTCCACTATGTCGTCACCATAAGGCTTGATGGATCCTTTGATCATCGGCAACGATGCGATCCAGCGTGAGGTTTTTCTCCCCGGACAGATCTTCGTATTCGGCAGCTTCGCACTATGGGCCAACTCGCTTGGCCATCTGGAGCAGATCGAGAGCTACACCCCTGGCCATTAGGTCAGGTTTGGAAACTTAAACTATACTATAGACATCCATGGAGACTTGATCTTCGACGGATTCGAGCCTGTAGGATCGAAAGTATGTCTACAGGGGGGGGGGGGTTATTAGACTACTTGACCAAATAAAAATCTAGCCTTTTCCCAATTTTAGTTCTTGGCAGATTTTAGCTATCTTAGCACAAGTCAAGCAATCTCCACACAATTCAAGCAAGCATGCAAAAGAGTATATGAGCAGTGGAAAGTAAAGCATGCAACTTGCATGAATGTAAAGGGAAGGGTTTGGAGGATTCAAACGCAATTGGAGACACGGATGTTTTGTCGTGGTTCCGATAGGTGGTGCTATCGTACATCCACGTTGATGGAGACTTCAACCCACAGAGGGTAACGGTTGCGTGAGTCCACGGAGGGCTCCACCCACAAAGGGTCCACGAAGAAGCAACCTTGTCTATTCCATCATGGTCGTCGCCCACGAAGGACTTGCCTCACTAGCAGTAGATCTTCACGAAGTAGGCGATCTCCTTGCCCTTACAAACTCCTTGATTCAACTCCACAATCTTGTTGGAGGCTCCCAATTGACACCTAGCCAATCTACGAGACACCACTCTCCAATAAGTAACAAATGGTGTGTTGATGATGAACTCCTTGCTCTTGTGCTTCAAATGATAGTCTCCCCAACACTCAACTCTCTCTCACAGGATTTGGATTTGGTGGAAAGAAGATTTGAGTGGAAAGCAACTTGGGGAAGGCTAGAGATCAAGATTCATATGGTTGGAATGGAATATCTTGACCTCAACACAAGTGTAGGTGGTTCTCTCTCAGAAAATGTGTATTGGAAGTGTAGGTATGTTCTGATGGCTTTCTCCATGAATGAAGAGTGGGTGGAGGGGTATATATAGCCTCCACACAAAAACTAACCGTTACACACAATTTACCAAACTCGGTGGGACCGAATGGTTAAACTCGGTCGGACCGATTCAGCAAACCTAGTGACCGTTAGGATTTTCGGTGGGACTGAGATGCAACTCGGTAGGACCGATATGGTTAGGGTTAGGGCATAACGTAATCTCGGTGTGACCGATTACACAAACTCGGTGGGACCGATTTTGGTAATAAGCTAACCAAAGAGTTGGTCAGGTAAACTCGGCGGGACTGATTCGCTCATCTTGGTGAGACCAAAATGTTACAAAAGGGAAACAGAGAGTTTACATTGCAATCTCGGTGGGACCGATCGCTCATCTCGGTAAGACCGAAACATTACGAAGGGAAACAGAAAGATTGCAATCCCATCTCGGTGAGACCGAGATCCCTATCGGTGAGACCGATTTGCCTAGGGTTTGTGGCAGTGGCTATGACATTTGAAACTCGGTGGCGCCAGATAGAAAGAATCGGTGGGGCCGAGTTTGACTTTTGATTTAGGTCATATGTGGGTGTGGGAAAGTAGTTGAGGGTTTTGGAGCATATCACTAAGCATTTTGAGCAAGCAAGCCATTAAGCAACACCTCATCCCTCCTTGATAGTATTGGCTTTTCCTATAGACTCAATGTGATCTTGGATCACGAAAATATAAAATGTAGAGTCTTGAGCTTCAAGATTGAGCCAAACTTTTTGTCCTTAGAATTTTGAGGGATCCACTTTCCTCATCCATGCCATGCCATTCATTGAGCTTTTCCTGAAATATTAATCTTGGAATAATGTTAGCTCAATGAGCTATATGTTGTTAGGAATTACCAAAACCACCCAGGGATAGTTGCACTTTCAATCTCCCCCTTTTTGGTAATTGATGACAACATATAGATAAAGCTTCGACAAATGATAATAAGAGTGAAAGATATTGTCGCTTTGAGAAGTATGTGAAAAGCAAGAGCTCCCCCTAAATTTGTGCATATCTTAAGTTTTGCTTTGGAATGCAAATGCACAATGAGTTAGGATCATGGGTTACTCTTCCATGTCACATACATATTGGTGGAGCGCTCAAAATGATAAGAATTAAATACATGCACTCATCACCAAGCAAAGTGAATGATCATATAAGGATAAGTAAGATAATATCATCTAACAAGCATAAGTGTAGCTTATGATCAACCACATGATCATCAATGTCTCACAGATAATAGCATAGTATCTCAAGCAATCAAAAGACTAACAAAGTTCAACCAAGAAGACAAGAGAGAACAAAAGCAAACTCTCTCTCTCTCTCTCTCTCTCGAAGCCTATGATCTATACATTTTTCTCCCCCTTTGGCAACAAGTTACCAAAAAGTTCATAGAAAATGCATAGCACTAAAACGTCTCTCAGGCTTGGTCTTCAGGTGGTGGTGTCCGGAGAACGCCAAGGACGAAGGCTTCAATCGAAGTAGATGGAGCTGATGGAGTAGGTGCTGGAGCTGGTGGCACTGAAGTTGTAGCTGGTGCAGATGACGTGGCTCTGGTGTCTGGAACATGCACTGCAGTTGATCTTTGAGCTCGAGGCACTCTGGCAAATGCATCAGTGGTTGTCTTGCCCTTCCTCTCCTGCATATCATCTTGAAGTTGCTCCACAACTGACTAAATCTCAGTTACTTTGACATCCAAGTCATAGAATTTTTGCTCCACGATTCTTTCCAAGATCTCCTGGTTTTGAGTCAGGGTGGCCAGTCCCTCCTCAATCCTCATAGTGGATGCAATCAGGTAGCCAAGCTGATCTTGCTTGCTTTTCAAAAAGTACTCAGATGCCTCCTCTTGAGTTGGCATCTTGGCAGCCTTCTCTTTCTTTGCTTTCTCCTTCTTCTCTTGAGCTTGTACTGATGATGGTTCATTCTCATTCATCACAACTTGATTGTCCTCAAAGTCAGGATAGATAGGCAAGTGTTCCTTATCCAACAAGTATGTGCCTGTGCCCATCTTTGAGTTTATCAACTCCTGGATCTGTGGGGCGTATCCACAACTTCTTTTCTGGTCTGCTGCAGTCCTCTTGATAGTATCAACTATAAGGCTCATGACCTTGAACTTCTGTGGCACATCAAATATATGTAGCAAGTTAATTGCATGGCCTCTGATCATTCTGTGATCACCAGACTTGGGCAAGAGAGTGTGCCTAAGGATCCAATTGATTGTAGGCAGCCCTGTCAGCAGGTGTTTTACTGACCCAAACTGGAGAGTCTCAAGATCATCTTCAGGAATCTCCTTGTACATGTTTGCCATAGAGTTGTGATCCATCTTCTTCTTGGCATAGACATCCAAGTCATCTTCTTCTTCCTTAGGAGAATTGATCAGATTTGCCCATTCCTCAATAGTTGAGTGGTACCTTGTACCTCCAGACATCCATACTATCCTTCCATCTGGATAGAAGTGTGTTGTGGAGTAGAATTGCATTATGAGCTCCTCATTCCACTTTGTGAGCTTCTGCCCAACAAAGTCTACAACTCCACAAGCACTGAAGCTGTCAAACACACCAGGATAGTGTTCCTAATTTTCCTTGATATACTTCCAGTCGACCCACCTCATTTCACACACTATAGGCTTCTTGTCCAACAACACTGTCTCATAGAAGTCCTGATGTTCCTTTGTGTGGAACCTGTAATCAATAGCAGTCCTTCTCCTGGTAGCATATGGATCTGTCTCTCTCCATAGCCTCAACCCTGAGTCTCTCCCGATCTTCATGTTCTCAGCCACAGGATGAGCATCATTGTGGTCTGGAATCTTGGGTTTGAGCTTTCTCAGGACTTGTCCTTCATCATGTTCATCAGCAGCAACTTCAGGCATTGGGGCCTTGTTCTTCTCAGCAGCTGGTATACTCCTGGTATTCCTCTTAGGTACACTCTTGGGCTTGGAGGCTGCTTTGGGTGCTTCTTTGGGCTTTGATGAAGCAGCCCCTGTCCTGATAGCATCACCCATAAGCTTCTGGGCCTTAGGTGCTGGTGCAACAATCTCTTCTTCCTCTTCCTCTTTAGAATCTCTCAGGATTGAGGATCTCCCAAGCACTCCAGCAGTGGTCTTTTTGACCCTCTCCTTCCTCTTCTTCCCTTCTGCAGCAGCCTCTTTGGGTTCAGATCCCAAAGGGACTTGAGTAGATGCTCTGGCCTTAGACATTGGAATTCTCTTTGCAGGAACATTTTGCTTCATGCCTGGCCTGGTGGCAGCAGCAGTGCTATATTCCTTCTTAACCACTTTCTTCTTGGAAGTGGCCTCATCCTCAACTGCCACATAGTCTTCATCCTCAGACTCTAAAGTTTTCTTCTTCCTTGTTCTAGTGGCAGCTTTGGGCAAGTTGTTGGGAATGCTCCTGCTACCATCATCTGAACTGCTAGAGGGACTAGTTCCCTCACTCAGGTGAACCTACTCCTCTGACCTGTTATGGCTGTCACTCTGATCAGACATATTGCAAACACTGACAACAGACCCTGTGAATAGATATAGATGAGATAGAGTGGATGAGCATCACAAAATGCAGAGGTTTTTTGTTTTTTTTGCAAAAGAATGAGTCAAAAACTTAGTTTTAGTTTTCCACAGAAAGCATTTCTGATCAACCGATTTGTAAACTCGGTGATACCAAAGCAGCTGTTGGAACCTAAACTAGTGAACTCGGTCAGACCGAGTCACAGTTTGGTGGCACCGAGACTGCTAGGGTTTCACAAAGTCCTGAACTCGGTCACACCGATTTGCAATTCTCGGTCAGACCGAAAATTACATGTGCAATGGCCTGAGCCGAATCGGTGGTACCGAGTTCCACAACTCGGTGGGTCCGAGATGGTTTAGGCGGAAACCTAACCCTAAATTTTCAATTCAACTCTAATCTACGGAGTGTTTTGACTAAATAGAAGCGTTTCAATCGTGGTAAGAATCATAATAAACACAATGTGCTAGGAATCGGACGGGGATAGCACTGTGATCGAGTCCATACCCTAGTTCGGGGATGAACTCGCTACGGCGGCAACGACGGGGAAGAATTCCGTTAACGGCGGTGGAGACCAGCGACAGGAGGCGGCTGGCGACGAGGAGGACGATCCGGAGACCCAGGAGGCAGAGCGAGCTATGCGCGGGCGAAGGGGTTTCGGAGAAATTTCCAAAATTTTGCCCGTGAGTATATATAGCCCGACCCTGTCAGTGTGACCGGGTGGAACAACTCGGTGGCACCGAGATTCATAACTGCAAGCAGTTACTGAAACTCGGTGTGACCGAAAGGTTCAAATCGGTTGCACCGAGATTGAAAACCTAGATCGACTTAGTGATCTTGGTATGACCGAAATGGAGGAATCGGTCAGACTGAAAAGCACAAAGAAGTTTTGGAAGTTTAAGTCTATGACGAATCGGGGACTCCGAGTGCTCCTCACACAGAGTGGTTCGAATCTTACTTGATCAAATTTTGTGATGTAGCCTGAATAGAGTTTGAGACGAGAAAAGCATAGATAGCTAGAGAGGGTTCTTAGGCATTCTTGACCATCCACTTGGCAAAAGAAAAGAAAACCAATCAATCAAAACAACAAGTGGATGTCCTCGAATGAGTAAAACATGCAATCAACATGCTCACACAATAAAATGGCAATTGAAATATGTGGCAAAGCATGCACAACCAATTCTATCATCTATCAAACAATTTGCGAACTAGGTCATCTATATATGATTATATTGACTTAGTAGTCAAATGAGAACATTTGATCATAGGTCATACTCATCGTTTAAGCACAAGTGGGGTTACCACTTTTACATAAAGCATTTGTTGTGTTCACACCATTAGAGTTGCTTTAGCTCAATTCTTAGAGTAAATCTGCCCCTAGATGTGAGATCCCCCCTAAGAGGGATGAACTAACCTTGGGTTTTGTCGATGATGACTTCATGTAGATGTTGAAGATGTGGATGCTCAATGTTGATGTAGATCATTTGAAGATATCCATTGGAGTGAGTTGCACTTTCAATACCTACACGGGTTAGTCCCACAAGGAACAAACAAGGATATCCATAGACATAAAGTGATGCACACACAAGATGATGTCTATGAAAGCTTTTAGGTTACCTTGTCCCTTGTCCTATCAACAAGAGGGTTTGTGACTCCTTGAACTAGTGCAAGATGTGGAAGTTGATTGCACTTGTTCTTGCCAAGATGATAAGAGTGAAGTATGTTGGCGGAGTCACCCTCAAGAACTCTCTAGTTCTTCTTCGGGATCCACACCATCTTTATGGGAATCCTTGGTGTTGTAGTTGTACTTGATGAAGTGGAACTTGAAGTAGTCTTGGGAACCCACTTGACCAAGGCCTTAGGAGCTTCTTCAAATGCATCAATTTCCTCTTGAAGCTTGTCCTTGCCTTTTTGCTTGTGGTCTTGTGGTGGAAGATCATCTTGAGCTTGTGTCCCTTTGAGAGAAGTAGGATCATACTTCTCTTGTTGAGGAACAACCTTCGTCTTGGGGTATTGATATTCTTCCCACTCAACTCCATTGGCATTGAACTTTCATTCAAAACCAACACCTTGATTCTTCCGGTGCCTTCCTTGCTTGCGTACAATTTCCTCGAATTGCTTACTTCCGGCAAGGCTCTTGTAAACACCTTTCTCTATAATTCCCTTCAATAAGCTATTTTCTTGCTCAAGTGTAACTTGGCTAAGAGAATCATTAGTGGAATCAAGAGAACTACTAGAAGCAACAATATTGGATTTAGCATGATTATTGTTACTATTGGAGGAAGAATCTTTCTTGTTCTTATTACTAGACTTGACTTGAGGCATGTAAGTGGATAAAAGTAAACGCTTGGCAATGTAAGAAGAACTTTTCTTATGAAGATCATCATTGATTGCTTTTAAGAACTCATGCTCTTGCTCAAGGTTGAGCTTTTCAAAGCGCAATTTCTCATGAGTCCTTAAAAGTTCTCGATGATCTCCTAACATAGTTTCATGAGCTAACATAAGAGTGTTTAGTTATTTAGTTAGAGACTCAATCTTCTCCTTATCATTGTCATTCGTTTTATCTTGATTAGCATGATTAATTAATGTTTCATCATAGTATTCATCACTAGAGTTGTCAACAAGTAAATCATCATCACCTAACAAGTCATCTTCATCACTATTGAAATCAACATACTCGGGGTGTGATACCTTTGGGCCTTTAGCCATGAAGCATGTTCCAACTCCTTCATTTGGTGAGTCAAATATGTTGTAGGAGTTGGTTGTCACAAGTGCTAGACCAGCAACACCTTCATCTTGAGTATATTAGGAGTCGGAGTGATAGCTTCTCTCGGAGTGGTTGTTGGAGTCAGAGCCGGATAGCCATTCACCAACATGAGCTTGATGTCTTCGTTTTGTTTAGCTCCTTGATGACTTGTCCTTTCTTTCCGAATCCTTGCTTCTCCGTGAGGGTCTTCGTTCATAACAATCATCTCTACTCCTTCTTTCTCTAGATGGTGATTGTTTTCTTCTACTTCTTCTCTTGTAGGGGGGCGTACACTCATTGGAATAGTGTCTGGGCCTTCCACAATTGTAGCAATTTCGCTCTCGACTAGAAGATCTTTTGTCATTATAGGACCTTGACTTGGATCTTCTCTCTTTGCTTCTACTCTTGTAGAACTTGTTGAAGTTCTTCACCATTAAGCTCAATTCTTCATTGAAGGTTTGTTTCTCACTCGATGACGTGGGGGCTTCACATGAGGCTTTGTAAGCACCAATTGATTTGTTGTGAAGTTCCTCTTTATCCTTGAGTGACATCTCATGAGCAACAATTCTTCCGATGACTTCCGTTGGCTTGAGATCTTTGTAATTGGCATCATTTGGATCAATGTGCGCATGGTATCATATTTTCCATCCAGGGCTCTTAGGATCTTCTTGATGATGAATCTATCGGTCATCTCTTCACTCCCTAAGCCGGCAATCTCATTTGTGATAAGAGCAAGCCTAGAGTACATTTCAGCGACACCTTCACCATCCTTCATTTTGAACTTGTCAAATTGACTTTGAAGCACATCCAATTTGGATTCCTTGACGGAGTCGGTACCTTCGTGCATATCATTCAAAGTATCCCAAATTTCCTTTGCATTCTCAAGACGGCTGATTTTGTTAAATTCTTCGGGGCACAATCCATTGAAGAGGATATCACAAGCTTGAGCGTTGTATTGAAGCATCTTCAACTCTTCCGCGGTAGCTTCACGGTTCGGTTCTTTCCCATCAAAGAATTCACCTTGCAAGCCAATACACACAATAGCCCAAACGGCGGGGTTATGTCCAAGAATATGCATTTTCATCTTATGCTTCCAACTAGCAAAATTAGTGCCATCAAAGTAAGGACCTCTACGGTGATAATTTCCCTTGCTAGACGCCATACTCTCCTAGGTTGTGAAACCAAGGCTATGACCGCCAAAAGCTATGGAAATCATAGCAAATGGAGACCGGAGCTCTGATACCACTTGACCAAATAAAAATCTAGCCTTTTCCCAATTTTAGTTCTTTGCAGATTTTAGCTATCTTAGCACAAGTCAAGCAATCTCCACACAATTCAAGCAAGCATGCAAAAGAGTATATGAGCAGCAGAAAGTAAAGCATGCAACTTGCAAGAATGTAAAGGGAAGGGTTTGGTGGATTCAAACGCAATTGGAGACACGGATGTTTTGTTGTGGTTCCGATAGTTGGTGCTATCGTACATCCACGTTGATGGAGACTTCAACCCACGGAGGGTAACAGTTGCGCGAGTCCACGGAGGGCTCCACCCACGAAGGGTCCACGAAGAAGCAACCTTGTCTATTCCATCATGGCCGTCGCCCACGAAGGACTTGCCTCACTAGCGGTAGATCTTCACAAAGTAGGCGATCTCCTTTCCCTTACAAACTCCTTGGTTCAACTCCACAATCTTGTTGCAGGCTCCCAAGTGACACCTAGCCAATCTAGGAGACACCACTCTCCAAGAAGTAACAAATGGTGTGTTGATGGTGAACTCCTTGCTCTTGTGATTCAAATGATAGTCTCCCCAACACTCAACTATCTCTCACAGGATTTGGATTTGGTGGAAAGAAGATTTGAGTGGAAAGCAACTTGGGGAAGGCTAGAGATCAAGATTCATATGGTTGGAATGGAATATCTTGACCTCAACACAAGTGTAGGTGGTTCTCTCTCAGAAAATGTGTATTGGAAGTGTAGGTATGTTCTGATGGCTTTCTCCATGAATGAAGAGTGGGTGGAGGGGTATATATATCCTCCACACAAAATATAACCGTTACACACAATTTGCCAAACTCGGTGGGACCGAATGGTTAAACTCGGTCGGACCGATTCAGCAAACCTAGTGACCGTTAGGATTTTCGGTGGGACTGAGATGCAACTCGGTAGGACCGATATGGTTAGGGTTAGGGCATAACTTAATCTCGGTGTGACCGATTACACAAACTTGGTGGGACCAATTTTGTTAATAAGCTAACCAGAGAGTTGGTCAGGTAAACTCGGTGGGACCGATTCGCTCATCTCGGTGAGACCGAAATGTTACAAAACGGAAACAGAGAGTTTACATTGCAATCTCGGTGGGACCGATTCGCTCATCTCGGTGAGACTGAAATGTTACAAAAGGGAAACAGAGAGTTTACATTGCAATCTCGGTGGGACCGATCGCTCATCTTGGTAAGACCGAAACGTTACGAAGGGAAACATAGAGATTACAATCCCATCTCCGTGAGACCGAGACCCCTATCAGTGAGACCGATTTGCCTAGGGTTTGTGGCAGTGGCTATGACATTTGAAACTCGGTGGCGCCGGATAGAAAGAATCGGTGGGGCCGAGTTTGACTTTTGGTTTAGGTCATATGTGGGTGTGGGAAAGTAGTTGAGGGTTTTGGAGCATATTACTAAGCATTTTGAGCAAGCAAGCCATTAAGCAACACCTCATCCCTCCTTGATAGTATTGGCTTTTCCTATAGACTCAATGTGATCTTGGATCACTAAAATATAAAATGTAGAGTCTTGAGCTTCAAGCTTGAGCCAAACTTTTTGTCCTTAGAATTTTGAGGGATCCACTTTCCTCATCCATGTCATGCCATTCATTGAGTTTTTCCTGAAATATTAATCTTGGAATAATGTTAGCTCAATGAGCTATATGTTGTTAGGAATTACCAAAACCACCCAGGGATAGTTGCACTTTCAAAGCCTATGTCAGGTGTGCCGCACAGTCACGACGAGCATGAATTAGTTCTGTCGCCAGACAGTGTTCGGGAGATCACACCTGTGCCAACTCCGGCCCTCGATCCAGAGCAGATCGCGTCGTCCGAGGACTGGTGGATGGACCCCGCCATGGAGGCCGCACACTCAGCGACGATAGAGCCGAATATTGACTTCGCCTCCTATGAGACCTGTGTTGCCGGATCCTTAGATTCATCCCCGGCCACGGGCTCTTAACCGCCTGTGTCCGTGCCTATCGAATCTGATTGGGCACTGATCGTGGAGTTTTTCTTCGCGGATATCTTTCAGCACTTGCCCTTGGGCGATGTGCTAAATTCATTAAGGTCTCTCTCCTTGTCAGGAGGCCCTTGGCCGAACTATGACCGGCTGGAGTGGGAAGCGGACGACGAAGAAATTCGTTCCCCACCCACCACCCACTTAATAGCCACTATCGACGACCCAACTGACATGCTCGATTTCGACTCCAAAGACATCGATGGTATAGACAACGATGCAGAAGAGGAACAAGAACCACCACCCACAGGGCGCTGGACAGCCACTTCATCACACGATATATACATGGTGGATACACCCAAAGAAAACAATGACGAGGAACGGAAGGATGCAGCAAAGGATAATCCCCTCGAGAAGCAACCAAAGCGACGACGTAGGCGCCACTCCAAATCCTGCCTCGGCAAAAACAACGATAACAGCGCAAGAAAGAATAATACCCCGGTCGACTATAAAGCAAACGACGACCACATACTCCCAGCGACAGAGCAGGATGAACCAGCGGACGGCGAACATAGTACGGAGCCGCTGTCACATCACGGCAACGCTGAGGGTAAGGCTCATCAACCGATCTCCAAAGAGGAGAACAGTCTGGATGACAATGCACACATCATCCCGAAAAGGCACTTGGAGCAAGAGGACCTCCGCAGGCTTATTGCCACCGCAAGGAGTCTTAAGAAGCAGAAGCAAAGGCTTAAGGTCGCGCAAAATACACTCAACAATGGATGGAACAAAGTGCTCGATACTGAAGAAAAGTACGGTGGCAGCTGCCACACAAAGAGCTATCCAAAGCGCAAGCAGCTGCCCGAATTCGATGACGAGGCCTAGAGCCTATACAGCCAAAAAATAAAACGGCCGATCAACCGGATCAACCACCCCGTGGCCGTGATAGGGCGGCTGACGTTGTCGCACATAAGTCAGCACACAATTTACGTGAGGACTTGCACCAAGAAGCCGGTATGACCAGGTCCATCTGCGGATCTAGGAAGCGTGCTTCGACAGAGAATCAAAACCGAACACTACAACCGTTAGAATGCCATGACAAATCCAAATATAGGGGTGCCGCGCACCCCCTATGCTTCACCGATGAGGTTCTGGATCACGAATTTCTAGAAGGATTCAAACCTGTGAACATAGAGGCATACGACGGAACGACAGACCCTAGGGTCTGGATTGAGGACTTTATCAACATATCCACATGGCTCGCGGAGATGATCTCCATGCCATCAAATACTTGCCCCTCAAGTTGAAAGGACCAGCTCGGCACTGGCTGAAGAGCCTCCCCGAAAACTCAATTGGAAGTTGGGAAGAGCTTGAAGATGCTTTTAGGGCTAAGACCTATGTCCGACCTCTAGACGCAGACGATTTAAGTCATATAATTCAACAGCCCGGAGAGTCAGCCCGAAAGCTTTGGAACAGATTCCTCACTAAGAAGAATCAAATTGTCGACTGCCCGGACGCTGAAGCCTTAGTGGCTTTCAAACACATTGTCCGGGATGAATGGCTCGCCAGACACCTTGGCCAGGAAAAATCGAGGGCAATGGCAACCCTAATAAGCCTTATGACACGCTTTTGCACGGGCGAAGATAGTTGGCTGGCCCGTAGCGGCACCAGCGACCCAGGCACATCCGAAGTCAGGGATGGCAATGGAAAATCACGGCACTATAAAAGCAAGCATCAAAACAATGAAGACAGCCCAGACAACACAGCGGTAAACGCTGGATTCAGGAGCTCTCGACCCGGTCAACGGAAAAAGCCATTTAAAGGCAGCAGAGATGGACTGTCCAGCCTAAACAAGATCCTAGATAGATTATGTCAGATTCATGGCACCTCCGACAAACCCGCAAATCACACCAACAGAGAATGCTGGGTCTTCAAGCAGGCCGGCAAGCTAAACACTGAACACAGTGGGAGGGAGACACCAAGCGAAGACGAGGATGAGCCTCGCCAGCCGAACACCGGGGGACAGAAAAAATTCCAACCGGAGGTCAAAACAGTGAACATGATTCACGTAACGAAGAGGAGGAGCAAAGACACACTCCGAGACGTATGCGCCATGGAGCCTTCTACCCCCAAGTTCAACCCTTGGACAGCCTGCCCGATCACTTTTGATCGCGGGGATTACCCGACTAGTATCCGACACGGAGGATCGGCTGCCTTGGTACTAGACTCAATAATTGACGGATACCATCTCACTCGAGTCCTTATGGACGACGGTAGTAGTCTTAATCTGATATATCAGGACACAATCCTCAAAATGGGGATAGACCCGACAAGAATCATCCAAAGCAATACTACCTTTAAAGGAGTAATACCAGGCCCAGAGGCCCGCTGCACGGGCTCTCTAGTACTAGAGGTTGTATTTGGTTCTCCCGACAACTTCCGAAGTGAAAAGTTAACCTTCTACATCGCTCCATTCCGAAGCGGCTATCAAGCACTACTCGGAAGAATGGCCTTCACTTGTTTCAATGCAATACCTTATTACGCTTATCTTAAGCTTAAGATGCCCGGTCCACGTGGTATCATCATAGTTAATGGAAACACATAGCGTTCCTTACGTGCGAAAGAATGTGTGGCGGCTTTAGCAGCCGAACACTGAACGACCTCTTCAACCAGAATAAATGATCGGTCGTCAAGACTGCGGACACAGCTAGAAGAGTCCGGTGCACCACTAGTTGTAACAGCTCAGATAAACCTAAGACTGTATCGATGGATATACCCCCATAGGTAGTGCTAGGGGCTTCCCGCATGAAAAAGGACTACAGTTTGACTTGACCTTATATAGATTGAATTTCAATGGTTTACTAAGAATAACCAATTTTTCGCACGAAAACTTTCACCTAGGCTTTTCTCTCTTACAGATGATCATCGTGCTACACCCTTCCAGGATACAGCACAACAGAGACACAGGCGCAGACATGCAGCAGGGCCCCGTTCAAAGGTTTCTTTTTAGATTAAGACCCAGTGTAAACCTTTTTTACTGTCTCTTGTTGCTTTACACCCTCCAGATACTCAACATAACCAAGAGGGATGCTGGTGTTATTGGCATTTCATCATGTCAGACTAATGCACGCACCTGGAAATTCAGGGCTTATTATCGAGGGCGTTACTCAGCCCAGTATACGTTGTAAAGACTGAATACCTTAGGGAGTGTTCGGCATCACGAGTTTGGCCTTATATGCATCAGCTCTGAATCATGTCTTTGGTGAATAGTTGGGTTTGCCAGGCTCCCGTGTTTTGCTACCTTACGTTCCGCTCTATCGGCTAAGGTGGCACCGGGAGAACTACTACGATTGTGCCCTGGTACATCTGGATGAGCACCTCAGTAGAGAAAGCCGAAAACTGACTGTCATGATAAAGCGCGAGACTGGTCAACCACTCGAGGACTCAGCGGAATCTTCGTGATTCCTTCGCATTAACGAAGGACCGGTTTCTCGGTCATGTATGTACGCGCACCGTATTCGGATAAGCGTGGAAGTACCAGGGGCTATATAGTAGCCCCACTGTCAAACTCCTATGGCTAAGTGAAAGTGTTAAAGCAATATAGTCCAATTGCCTTGTTCGCCGCGCTATCACCTCCTTAATGGACCAAGACGTTGGATCAAGTGTGAATACACACTTTTCTGAACACCCCCGCATTATATGCGTGGGGGCTGAAGCCGATGACTGCAAACTTTCAGGTTATATACATACATAAACGGCCGCATAGGAGGTATCATAATACTTTCAGGCAAAAGTATAAACACAACCTTTATAAGACAAATAGCATCATTTTTACAATTGGGATAGATGTCACTCGAACTTGATACTCTTCGAGCACTGAACCTCTATTAAACGAGCACCTTCTGGGACTTCTTCAAAATAGTGCTCGACCGAGACCTGGCCTACGGCCGGACCCCGGGTTGCAATAGCGGTGGCATCCATATCTGCCCAGTATGTCTTAACACAGGGAAGAGCCATCCGCGCACCCTATATGCATGCAGACCTCTTTACAGTGTCAATATGCGGCACAACCCCAAGGAATCGTTGCACTAAACCAAAATAACTATTCGGCCTTGGTCCTTTCGGCCAAAGATGATCCACGACAGACCTCATGGGAAGCCCGGACGACCTATGGAGATCAGCCCACTCGGCCATTTGCTCATTTAACAGCAGCAGACACGTTGGAGCACTGAACTGCGACCGGAACAACTTTTACACTTCGTGATCTTTTTGATCTTTGAAAAACTCTGTTGCATCTGCAGCACTCATTGCTAGGTCTGAATACGCGTCTGCAGCGCTCCATAATTGATCCAGAGGGGCATACTTTGGATCTCAGAACTTCGTCCACAACAAAAAGGGCTTCCCAGCCATGATATCTTCGGCCTAACGGAGCTCCTCCTTCGCCACTCTGATTTCAGAGCGGGTTTCCTTGGCTGCCACCATGGCTTTCTTCAGGTCCACCGCTTTCGCTTGGCTTTCCTTTTCAAGAAGCTCATACTGGTTGGCGGCATCCTTCATCTCAATAGCCATCTTGGCTATTTTATCTTCGCTCTGGCAATGAGCAGCCCGTTCGGCTCTTAATTCTTCGGCAGCCTTTAGGGCGGCCGCATCACTTCTCCTGGCTTGTTCCTTGGCTCGGGCAAGCTCCGCCCGAAGGGTCTCCACGGCGGCAACTCCATCTGCAGTCACATCATGTTATAGATACTAGCATCATGCTCCTCTTAATATCTGTTGACCCCCGGAGAATACATACCCTGTGCCTCGTCAAGCCGCTTGTTCACAAGCACGATGTCGGCATCTATCGTATCAAGTTGCTGCCTCTGTCCGGCAAACTCAGCAGTCCGGCCAGCCACCGGACCGTCAGCCGCCTGCACATGGAAGCAGTGCGATCATTACTTGGGACTATGATCCTCTGTTTGCCGCCTCGGGACAGCAACCAGAGTCTCAGGGGCTACTATCTGTATAGAGCACACCTAGCGTGTGCGGTACCGTCAATTTTTTTTATATATTACTTTGCGTACCTTAAAGCCTCTTAGCAGACTCATAAAAGCTTCATGCAACCCACTATTGGCGGATGAAATCCTCTCAACCACCGTACCCATCAAAGTACGATGCGCCTCTGAGATAGCCGCTTGCTCCAAAAGACCCATCAGTGCGTCCGGTTGCGCACCGGACAGTTCTAGACTCTTTTTGTTGCTCTCCTTAGGAGACGAATGCTCCGGACTTCAGGTGGCCGAAGGGTTACCTTCTGGCCTTGGCAGATCAGGAGAAATCCTCCGTGATGACACCTCAGGGTCGTCCGCCCTAGAAGGCGGGGAGACATGGGGAGGCGTTTCGCTCTCTATCATCTCCGGAAGAAGATCCCCCGAAGATGAACTCTGTTGAGAAGGGCTACGAGCCGGACTGCAAGATATATGTCACGTTTATTGTCCTCGGAGATAAAGCAGGATATATTTACTAAAAGTACTCTGGTTCACTTATAGCTCGGTGGAGGGCTGACCCCCTTGCGGGCACTGTGCGGTAAGGGTGCCCTTTGGGGCAGGGCCCCCTGGCGAAGGTTTCTTCCCTCGTTTGGAAACCCTTGTTTCCAAGTCTTCAGAGGCAGTCCTTTTCCTTCCTTGGGGAGAGGGGATTCTATATTCTTCTCCCCGATTATCCTCCTTTGCGGAGACACTAATTCCCCCGGTTTGAATGAGTAATGCGTGAGGCCCGCTTTCGGCTTCTTTATTCCTCCCTTTATCTTCCCCTGATGGCAGTTGATAAGGTGCGTGCTCAAGCATCCTGGCTAGTATAGGATCCGGTGAGCCTTCAGGAAGGGGGGCCGAACACCTGATTATCTTCGCCTTTCTTATCCAGTCCTGGCCAAGAGCAATTTTTAGAATGATGTTGTGACAAATAAAAAGATAGCATGTTCGGCCGCAGAATTACTCACATCGGTATCTGGACGATTGCAGTTTAGACTCGCATCCTCGGTGGTGTCCGGACACTTTATTCATGATCCGAAGAACAATCCATACATCCCTTCGAGCATCGTGCCGAAGAATTGCTGAATAGTTTGGAGTCCTTCTGGGTTGAACTCCCACATACAGAGAGATCGACGTTGGCATGGCAGGACCTGACGAACTAGCATAACTTGCATCACCTTGACGAGACTGACATCCCTCTTGAGGAGATCTCAGATGCGACTTTGCAATGTCGGCACGTCATTAACTGGCCCCCAGTCCAGCCCCTTGTTGACCCATGACGCCAGTTGTGGCGGGGGGCCCGAACGGAAGGCGGGGGCAGCTACCCACTTAGTACTTTGGGGAGCTATGATGTAAAATCGCTCCCGCTGCCATAAGTTGGACACCTCCGGGAAGGAACCCTTTGGCGATGGAGCATCGACGCGTTTTCTTATTATGGCACCTCCGCATTCTGCGTGTCGCCCATCAATCATCCTCGGCTTCACATTGAAGGTCTTGAGCCATAAGCCAAAGTGTGGGGTGATGCGGAGGAAGGCCTCACACACGACGATAAATGACGATATGTGAAGGATGGAATCTGGGGCTAGATCATGGAAATCGAGCCCGTAATAGAACATAAGCCCTCTAATGACGGAATCAAGACTAAAGCCTAGTCCTCGGAGGAAGTGGTAAACAAATACGACACTCTCGTTGGGTTCGGGAGTGGGGATGACCTGCCCTTGAGCAGGCAGCCTGTGCGAGATTTCGGCGGTCAGATACGTGGCTTCCCTTAGCTTCTTGATGTCCCCCTCTGTGACAGAAGAGGCCATCCACCGGCCTTGAAGGTTGGATCCGGACATGGTTGAAGGTCCAAAGAGCTTAGCCTGAGCCTTGGGTGTTGGAACTCGAGGTGGGGGAGGGGAAGGATCGAGCGCGAGAAGAAAAGGACAGGCCTTGGCCCCTTTATAAAGAGGATGAATATCAAGCGTCCTCAACGTGGCCGTTCGGAACTTGCCTAAAATCGAGGAGTCATACCAGCAGGCACGGTTGGCTTACTCACACCCGTATTGATGTGAATCTCGTGATAAGGGGACACAATCTCTACTTCGACAAGACGTGCCAAGAAAACTGCCTCACAATATGTGCAGTAGCTGGTTGAGAAAAACGGTTCGAATAATGACCGGGCCATGGCATGATGTCATGTTATGAAAAGTTGTCAGCAGATTAGATTTGTGGAAATATTATACTCTCTACGATGGTATGTGGAATTTGTTTTTGCAGAGCCGGACACTATCCTTGTGTTCCAAATCTTCTATGGAGTATTCAAAGGAGGAACCCGCCTTGCAATGTCGAAGACAATCTGCGCGCCAAACTCATCGTCATTGAAGCCTGGTTCAGGGGCTACTGAGGGAGTCGTCGATTAGGGGGTCCTCGGACAGCCGGACTATATCATTTGGCCAGTCTGTTGGACTATGAAGATACAAGATTGAAGACTTCGTCCCGTGTCTGGGTGGGACTCTCCTTTGCGTGGAAGGCAAGCTTGGCAATTCGGATATGTAGATCTCCTCCCTTGTAACCGACTCTGTGTAACCCTAGCCCCCTCCGGTGTCTATATAAACCAGAGGGTTTAGTCCGTAGGAAAAGAACAATCATAATCATAGGCTAGCTTCTAGGGTTTAGCCTCTACAATCTCGTGGTAGATCATCTCTTGTAATACTCATATCATCAAGATCAATCAAGCAGGAAGTAGGGTATTACCTCCATCGAGAGGGCCCGAACCTGGGTAAACATTGTGTCCCCCGCCTCTTGTTACCATCCACCTTAGACAAACAGTTCAGGACCCCCCTACCCGAGATCCGCCGGTATTGACACCGACAAAGAGCTCCAGGACGCGGTGAAGAAGTATGAGACCCTTGAGGGCGATGTTTTGGCTCGAGAGACAGAACTCTTCAAGGCTTGTCAAAGCGCGGAAGCAGACTGGGTTGAAGCACAGGGTTCCCTCCAGGAGATCCAAGAATCCAGGAAGATCGCGGTGGGTAAGGCGTTTAGTATGCGAAGCATATATATAAAGAAGAAGTATTTCTTACTAACCCGGATTCATAGTTCTCCAGGAGACTTCGCAAATCTACCGCGCAGTGTGTCCGACGCCGCGGAGTTCTTCTGAGCCGAAGAAGGGAGCTCCACAAAGAAATTGTTCTGGTCACAGTATCTTGCGGCAGATGATCCTGTGCCCTTCATTGATCAGCTAAAACAGCTGGTGGAGCTGCATAGGATGGCCGAACTAGCCATGGAGGATTTGATAATCCGGCTGTGGCCTGCCGAAGCTATGCCCGGCAGCTACTTCGGTCTTGTGAAGCAGCTGGCGAATGCTTGTCCTCGGCTGGACACCGTCAAGTGATCAGCCTGTATTGAAGGTACACGCATGGCCTTCGCCCGCTGCAAGATGTGGTAGGCGAAGATGGATGCCGTCGAGCTGACCAAGGGGCCGCTAGAGGGCAAGGAGCACCACACACCCGAGCGCTATTTTGCAGATGTCCTAGAGGGGTCTCGCATTATAGCAACGAAGTGTCCGCAAGATATTATCTTTTAATGAATGTATTCAAGTTCCTTCTACTTTGTATGATAGAACAAAGTGGGTTTGAAATGTAATGCTTGTTATGTTTTTAAATTTTACCTCCTGTGCGGCCGTGTTGTATGAAATTTGAGGGTTAAGGGACGTATACGCGGTAGAGCCAGTCGCCCCAAAGTTCAACCCATGGTCCTCCTGCCCGATCACCTTTGATCGAAGGGACCGTCCCACTAGCATCCGTCATGGCGGATTCGCCGCATTGGTTGTAGACCCAATTATTGACGGATTTCATCTCACTAGAGTCCTCATGGACGGCGGCAGCAGCCTGAACCTGCTTTACCAGGATACAATGCGGAAAATGGGCATAGATCCCTCGAGGATTAAGCCCACCAAAACGACCTTTAAAGGTGTAATACCAGGTGTAGAAGCCAACTGTACAGGCTTAGTCACACTTGAAGTGGTCTTCGGATCTCTGGATAATTTCCGAAGCGAGGAGTTAATCTTCAACATAGTCCCGTTTTGCAGTGGTTATCATGCACAGCTCGGGCGAACTGCATTCGCTAAGTTCAATGCGGTACCGCATTACGCATACCTTAAGCTCAAGATGCCGGGCCCTCGAGGAGTAATTACGGTCAATGGAAACACTAAACGCTCCCTCCGAACAGAGGAGCACACGGCGGCCCTTGCAGCGGAAGTAAAAAGCAGCCTCTCCAGGCAGTTCTCCAGTCCGGCCACTAAACGACCGGACACCGTCAAGCGCGCCCGGAGTAACCTACAACAAGACCGCCTAGCACGATCCGAGCAGGCGTAGCGATGCGGCCCCAACCCCAACCCTCGCAAAAAGGCGACGCCAGTACTTCACGTACATAACTACGCTCTAAAGATACCATGTGTACAGGGGGAGGGGCACCATCACAGCACGCCCAAAAATACGGCTTAAACCGTACCAGGGGCTGCCGATTTTTTAATTTTCTCTTACTTTCAGGACTCCGTCCTTCGGAAGGCCTGTTCGGCAGCTCAATTGCCGCACAAACGATGCAAGAACAAGGGAAGCAGACAAGCCACACCACATTACGGAACTCCCAGGTGGTCTCTATCACGAGCAGTATACCTGTTTCGCATATTATTCCGCAGCTTGCCCCTGGAGCGGACATGTTAGATAGTCCAACCTTTTGCTTATCGCATTATTTGTATCGTTCTGCTTTGATCACATCCCTCCTTAATAAACAATGCATAGATTTTGTCTATTTTTGCATTAATCTTTTTTATATATATGTTCCTTAATGACATGTTGCACCCGTACACGTTGGTACGGCTAAAATACGCCAGGGGCTTTAGTACCCCTCAATATGGTGTGAGAAGTCCGAACACTTTAACAAGTGCGGCACCCCGAACTTATAGCATTATATGCATCGGCTTCGAATCATGTCTTGGGTCAATAGTTGGGTTTGCCCGGCTCCTATGTTTTGGTGCCTTACGTTCCGCTATATCGGCTAAGGTAGCACTAGGAGAACCACTCCGATTGTGCCCCGGTTGAGCTGGGTTGAGCACCTCAGTGGAGAAAGCTAAAACTGACTTTCATGATGAAGCGAGAGCTGGCCGCAGTTCGAGAGGTTTTTTAAGTCCCTAAGGACTTATGCCGCTTAGGGCGAGGAGCCGGCTCTGTCCGGCCAAGGTGTGGATAGCGCCCCGAGCTCGGTCTTTCGAATACCAGGGGCTTCGCCGAAATTTAAAATTATAGAATTCTATGGCTAAGTGAGAGTGTTCACGCATTATAGTCCGATTGCCTTGTTCGTTGGGCTGAGCGCCTCCCTCGAAGGACCCAAACATGGGAAAAAGAGCGCTCAGGTTTATCCCCGAACACCCCAGCACTAGCGGCACGGGGGCAGAAGCAGATGACTTGCCATCTCTCAGAATTGATAAACAGCCGCACAGAAGGTAATATTTTAAATTCAAACAACATTGCTTAGCGCATATGAACAAGTTTTCAGCGCACACGACAAAATGAGCGAGTTTTACTCAAAAATTACATCCATAGAACATTCATCCGCCACAAGGCGGGCACCCTTCAGAACATCCTTATAGTAATTCTCGGGCTTGCGATGCTCTTTCCCCGGCGGTGGCCCATCCTTCACAAGCTTCTCAGCATCCAGCTTGCCCCAGTGCACCTTAGCACGGGCAAGGGCCCTACGGGCACCTTCAATGCAGACGGAGCGCTTGATGACTTTGAGCCTTGGACAGGCCTCCACCAGCCGCCGCACCAGCCCGAAATAGCTCCCAGGCTGAGCCTCTCCAGGCCACAGCCGAACTATGAGGCCCTTCATGGCCTGTTCGGCCGCCTTGTGGAGCTCGACCAGTTGCTTCAGCTGGTCGCTTAGGGGCACGGGGTGTCTGGCCTCAGCGTACTGAGACCAGAACACCTTCTTCGTCAAGCTGCCCTCCTCGGCTCGATAGAATGCGGCGGCATCAGACACACTCTGGGGAAGATCTGCGAACGCTCCTGGAGAGCTCCGGATTCGGGTAAGTAACAAGTAACTCATGTTTATGTGTTTGCTTCGCATAAAGAATGCCTTACCCGCCGCTATCTTCTTCACCTCATCCAACTCCTGGAGGGTCTTCTGGAATTCAGCCTTGGCAGACTTGGCATTTTCAATAGCCACCACGAGCTCGGACGCTCGCGTCTTTCAGTCAAGCTCCAAACTCTCATGTTTTTCCATGAGAGCCTGGAGCTCTTGCCGCACATTGCCAACCTCGGCCTCATACTTCTCCCGCTCGGTGCGCTCCGAGGCTGCCCTCTTCTCAGCCTCGTCCAGCGCCTGCTTAAGGGTCGCCACCTCAGACGTGGCCCCTACAATAGCCACGATAGTCCTGTCATTCTTTGCAATTGCACCTCTTTTATATATATATTTAAACAAGGTATTTCTTACCTTCATTGTCCTCGAGCTGCTTCTTGGAACGCCCGAGCTCTTGCTCGGACCGCTCGAGGTTCTGCTTTAGCGCGTCCACTTCCGCAGTCAGTGCAGCGGACGCAAGCAGAGAAGCCTGCATACGCATATTGACTCCTTTTTGTTAGACTCCTGCGAATTTTATTTGATCCTCTATTCGGCTTTTTCCCGAATGCCAAACAGTGCATCAGGGGCTACTGTCTATGCGGTAATATTATTTACACATTCTTTACTTACCTCAAAGCTTGTTAAAAGGCTAGTACAAGCTTCAGTCAGTCCGCTCTTGGCGGACTGAACCTTCTGGATCACCACACTCATAATAGTGCGGTGCCCCTCATCGATGGAGGCGCCTTGGAGCGCCTACAACATATTGTCCGGCGCCTCCGGTTGGACGGAGGTCACCGGCACGGCGGGCTTGCTCCTCTTGGAAGGAGGTCGCCCGCCGGACTCTGGAACCTTTGAAGGTTCTGGAGCGGTGTCCGGCCTAGGGCCGGACTTGGAGCCCTGGGGGGTTTCATCCCCTTTACTGCTGGAGTCCGGGAGGTCGCCTTGCGGTGCCTCCAGGACCACCTCCTCCCGGTTTGGAACCTTTTGGGACAACACTTCGGTGTCGTCCGTAGGGCGGGGGGAGGAGGCCGTCGGAAGCGAGTTCACATCCAACGGGTCCAGTGAGCCGCTCGACGACGCGTCGAGCCGGTCTTTGGTTGGGCTACATAAACATATTCGATGTGAGGGAAAGCTGTGCAATAAACGAATACTATGAGTTACTCTGGTATCCGGATACTTACGATTTGGCTAGGGGCTTGGCCCTAGGCGCCCACTCCTCTCCGCCATCATCGGCGTTGGTGGAATAGTCCGGAGGAAGGGTTTTCCCCTTCTTGGACCCTTCGGCCTCCCCAGTTGGGGCGGCCTTCCTATCTTCCCTTCCCCCGCTGGAGGGGGAGGGGTCTCTTCTTCCTCCTCCTCGTCTTCATGGGAGGAGTGCGTCTTGGATTCGTTGGATGATGAATCCGAAACCTCTGGGCGACGGGCACTCTTTCGAGTCCCCGTGGCCTTCTTCTTGACCTTCTTCTCCGGCACCACATAGGGTGCCGGAACCAGCAGCTTCGCTAATTGAGCGTCCGCTGGGCATTTGGGCAAAGGAGCCGGACAGTTGATCTGTCTGGACGTCACCTGCCAATCTTGTCAAAGGAAAGGGAGCTTAGATCCCGCATGGAGTCAATCTATGAAACAGTGATACCCTGTAAAAGGAAAAAAACAGCTTACCGCAAGAGCGTGACGCTACGCACTGAATCCGCGATCCTCAGTAGTGGATGCGGGAGCCACGACACCCTTGAAAAGCACCTTCCAGGCATCTTCGTACGTCATGTCGAAGAGCCTGCTCAAAGTTTGGTGCCGCGCTGGGTCGAACTCCCACAGGTTGAAAGCCCGTTGTTGGCACGGGAGGATCAAGCGGATGAGCATAACCTGGACTACATTGACAAGTTTGAGCTTCTTGTCCACCAGGGTTTTGATGCATGTTTGGAGTCCGGTCAGCTCTCCTTTTTTACCCCACGACAAGCCCGTCTCTTTCCAGGATGTGAGCCGCGTTGGGGGTCCGGACCGGAACTCGGGGGTGCGACCCATTCGGCGTCGCGCGGCTCGGTGATGTAAAACCACCCCGATTGCCACCCCTTCAGGGTCTCCACAAAGGAGCCCACGAGCCAGAGGACGTTGGCCATCTTGCCCACCATGGCGCCTCCGCACTCCACCTGGCTGCCGTGCACCACCTTCGGCTTGACGTTGAAAGTCTTGAGCCATAGGCCAAAATGGGGGCGGATGTGGAGGAAGGCCTCACACACGACGATAAACGCCGAGATGTTGAGGACGAAGTTCGGGGCCAGATCGTGGAAATCCAGGCCGTAGTAGAACATGAGCCCCCGGACAAATGGGTGGAGAGGGAAGCCCAGTCTGCAGAGGAAATGGGGGAGGAACACCACCCTCTCATGGGGCCTAGGGGTGGGGATGAGCTGCCCCCTTTTGGGGAGCCGGTACGTGATGTCGTTAGACAAGTATCCGGCCTTCCTCAGCTTATTGATATGTCCCTCCGTGACGGAGGAGACCATCCACTTGCCTCCCGCTCCGGACATGGCTGGAGAAGGTTGAGGTGAGGAGTGCGGACTTGGGCGCTGGAGCTCAAGTGCGCAAGAATGGATAGGCGAAGGAGGAAGAAGGCGTAGGTGAAAAGGTGGATCTTTATCCCCTTATATGGGTGGACGCGACTACATGCCCCCACCAGCCTAGTAAAACTCGCTTATCTCCCGAGCGCCGTAATCAATGGCGCGGTTGGGTTACCCACGCCCGTATTGATGAGAATCCCGGAATAAGGGGACACGATCTCTGCTTTAACAAGACGTGCCAAGGAAACCGCCTCGCATGACGCGCTGAGATGGGACAGTAAAATGGTTCGAATATAAGCTTGGCCGTGGGGTGATGTCACACTATGGAATATGTCAACAGATTAGATTTGTGTAAATACTATTCTCTCTATGGCAATATGTGGAAACTTATTTTGTAGAGCCGGACACTATCTTTGTGTTCAAAATCTTCTATAAAGTACTTGGAGGAGGAACCCTCCTTGCAATGCCGAAGACAATCTGCGCGCCGGACTCGTCGTCATTGAAGCCTGGTTCAGGGGCTACTGAGGGAGTCCTAGATTAGGGGGTGTTCGGATGGCCAGACTATACCTTCAGCCGGACTCCTGGACTATGAAGATACAAAATTGAAGACTCCGTCCCGTGTCCGGAAAGGACTTTCCTTGGTGTGGAAGGCAAGCTTGGCGATACGGATATGAAGATCTCCTACCATTGTAACCGACTCTATGTAACCCTAACCCTATCCGGTGCCTATATAAACCGGAGGGTTTTAGTCCGTAGGACAACATACAGATCAACAATCATACCATAGGCTAGCTCCTAGGGTTTAGCCTCCTCGATCTCGTGGTAGATCTACTCTTGTACTACACATATCATCAATATTAATCAAGCAGGACGTAAGGTTTTACCTCCATCGAGAGGGCCCGAACCTGGGTAAAACTTTGTGTCCCTTGCCTCCTATTACCATCCGGCCTAGACGCACAGATCGGGAACCCCTACCCGAGATCCGCCGGTTTTGACACCGACAGTTAACCAATCGTCAGCTTCTGCCCCCATGTAGGTAGTACGGAGGTCTTCGGGATGAGAATCTAAACAATCTTGATCCAATTATATGGTCCTTGAAGGAGTTGTTTAGCGCAACGAACCAGGCAATCAGACTATGCGGCTTTAATGCCCTCACTTAGCCATAGGAGTTTGACAATAAAAACATGGGCGCAGCCCCTAGTATCCAAACCAGAGTGCTATAAGCGTATGATCGGGAAGTACTGATCCTTCGCGTAATGCGAAAGAAATCTCCAACGATTTGCAACCTCCGAACAGCTGACTGACTCTCGCCGCGTCATGACAGTCAATTTTCGGCTTTCTCTACTGAGGTGCTCCTTTGGATAAACCAAGGAACAATCGCAGTAGTTCTCCCTTTACTACCTTAGCCAATATAGCGGAACGTAAGGTAGCAAGCATAGGAGCCGGGAAACCCAATATTGACCAAAGACATGATTCGGAGCCAATGCATGTAGTGCTAAATTCGGGGTGCCGGACTATACTTATAAAAAGTGTTTGGACTTTTGTTGCCGTAGTGTGGGGTGCTGTGAAGCCCCTGGCAAACATCAAACATACCAAAGTGTACGGGTGCTACCTGATGGGGTTACCCACAGGGAAGAAGAAGAGAAAAACAGAAGAAAAAGAAAGAAGGAAAACAGAAAGGGTGCAAAAGGTGATAAGCTGGGGCTTTAAAGCTCCAGCCGCGAGCTGTTTGCATTGTAATTTGATTAATACATCGAGGCGCATTGATACAAGTCGGGCGACAAGCAAAGGGCTATTTAATATGCCAAAAACCAAGGGAGAGCTGCATATGGGTCCTGACAAACAGGTAGAGTGATTGTTGACGAAACCACCTCGAAAATCCCCCGTACGTCTGCGTTTCTCGCCGTATTGGTGTGTTTATCCTACAAGAGGGCTGGTGATCAGGCCATCTATAGGATCGAAAGTATGTCTAGAGGGGGGGTGATTAGACTACTTGACCAAATAAAAATCTAGCCTCTTCCCAATTTTAGTTCTTGGCAGATTTTAGCTATCTTAGCACAAGTCAAGCAATCTCCACACAATTCAAGCAAGCATGCAAAAGAGTATATGAGCAGCGGAAAATAAAGCATGCAACTTGCAAGAATGTAAAGGGAAGGGTTTGGAGGATTCATACGCAATTGGAGACACGGATGTTTTTGTCGTGGTTCCGATAGGTGGTGCTATCGTACATCCACGTTGATGGAGACTTCAACCCACGAAGGGTAACGGTTGCGCGAGTCCACGGAGGGCTCCACCCACGAAGGGTCCACGAAGAAGCAACCTTGTCTATTCCATCATGGCCGTCGCCCACAAAGGACTTGCCTCACTAGCGGTAGATCTTCACAAAGTAGGCGATCTCCTTGCCCTTACAAACTCCTTGGTTCAACTCCACAATCTTGTCGGGGGCTCCCAAGTGACACCTAGCCAATCTAGGAGACACCACTCTCCAAGAAGTAACAAATGGTGTGTTGATGATGAACTCCTTGCTCTTGCGCTTCAAATGATAGTCTCCCCAACATTCAACTCTCTCTCACGGGATTTGGATTTGGTGGAAAGAATATTTGAGTGGAAAGCAACTTGGGGAAGGCTAGAGATCAAGATTCATATGGTTGGAATGGAATATCTTGACCTCAACACAAGTGTAGGTGGTTCTCTCTCAGAAAATGTGTATTGGAAGTGTAGGTATGTTCTGATGACTTTCTTAATGAATGAAGAGTGGGTGGAGGGGTATATATAGCCTCCACACAAAATCTAACCATTACACACAATTTGCCAAACTAGGTGGGACCGAATGGTTAAACTCGGTCAGACCGATTCAACAAACCTAGTGACCATTAGGATTTTCGGTGGGACTGAGATGCAACTCGGTAGGACTGATATGGTTAGGGTTAGGGCATAACGTAATCTCGGTGTGACCGATTACACAAACTCGGTGGGACCAATTTTGGTAATAGGCTAACCAGAGAGTTGGTCAGGTAAACTCGGTGGGACCGATTCGCTCATCTCGATGAGACCGAAATGTTACAAAAGGGAAACATAGAGTTTACATTGCAATCTCGGTGGGACCAATCGCTCATCTCGGTAAGACCGAAACGTTACGAAGGGAAACAGAGAGATTACAATCCCATCTCGGTGAGACCGAGATCCCTATCGGTGAGACCGATTTGCCTAGGGTTTGTGGCAGTGGCTATGACATTTGAAGCTCAGTGGCGCTGGATAGAAAGAATCGGTGGGGCCGAGTTTGACTTTTGGTTTAGGTCATATGTGGATGTGGGAAGGTTGTTGAGGGTTTTTAGAGCATATCACTAAGCACTTTGAGAAAGCAAGCCATTAAGCAACACCTCATCCCTCCTTGATAGTATTGGCTTTTCCTATAGACTCAATGTGATCTTGGATCACTAAAATATAAAATGTAGAGTCTTGAGCTTCAAGCTTGAGCCAAACTTTTTGTCCTTAGAATTTTGAGGGATCCACTTTCCTCATCCATGCCATGCCATTAATTGAGCTTTTTCTGAAATATTAATCTTGGAATAATGTTAGCTCAATGAGCTATATGTTGTTAGGAATTACCAAAACCACCCAGGGATAGTTGCACTTTCAATATCCCCCTTTTTGGTAATTGATGACAACATATAGATCAAAGCTTCGACAAATGATAATAAGAGTGAAAGATATTGTCCCTTTGAGAAGTATGTGAAAAGCAAGAGCTCCCCCTAAATTTGTGCATATCTTAAGATTTGCTTTGGACTGCAAATGCACAATGAGTTAGGATCATGGGTTACTCTTCCATGTCACATACATCTTGGTGGAGCGCTCAAAATGATAAGAATTAAATACATGCACTCATCACCAAGCAAAGTGAATGATCATATAAGGATAAGTAAGATAATATCATCTAACAAGCATAAGTGTAGCTTATGATCAACCACATGATCATCAATTTCTCACAGATAATACCATAGTACCTCAAGCAATCAAAAGACTAACAAAGTTCAACCAAGAAGACATGAGAGAACAAAAGCAAACTCTCTCTCTCTCGAAGCCTATGATCTATACATTTTTCTCCCCCTTTGGCAACAAGTTACCAAAAAGTTCATAGAAAATGCATAGCACTAAAACGTCTCTCGGGCTTGGTCTTCAGGTGGTGGTGTCCAGAGAACTCCAAGAACGAAGGCTTCAGTCGAAGTAGATGGAGCTGATGGGGTAGGTGCTGGAGCTGGTGGCACTGAAGCTGTAGCTGGTGCAGATGAAGTGGCTCTAGTGTCTGTTACTGGCACTGCAGTTGATCTCTGAGCTCGAGGCACTCTGGCAAATGCATAAGTGGTTGTTCTGCCCTTCCTCTCCTGTATATCATCTTGTAGCTGCTCCACAGCTGACTGAATCTCAGTTACTTTGACATCTAAATCATAGAATTTTTGCTCCACGATTCTTTCCAAGCTCTCCTGGTTTTGAGTCAGGGTGGCCAGTCCCTTCTCAATCCTCAGAGTGGATGCAATCAGGTAGCCTAGCTGATCTTGCTTGCTTTACAAAAAGTACTCAGATGCCTCCTCTTGAGTTGGCATCTTGGCAGCCTTCTCTTTCTTTGCTTTCTCCTTCTTCTCTTGAGCTGGTGGCAGCTTTGGGCAAGTTGCTGGGAGTGCTCCCGCTACCATCATCTGAACTACTAGAGGGACTAGTGCCCTCACTCAGGTGAACCTGCTCCTCTGACCTGTTCTGGCTGTCACTCTGATCAGACATATTGCAAACACTGACAGCAGACCCTGTGAATAGATATAAATGAGATAGAGTGGATGAGCATCACAAAATGCAGAGGTTTTTGCAAAAGAATGAGTCAAAACTTAGTGTTAGTTTTTCACAGAAAGTATTTCAGATCAACCAATTTGTAAACTCGGTGATACTGAAGCGGCTGTTGGAACCTAAACTAGTAAACTTGGTCAGACCGAGTCACGGTTTGGTGGCACCGAGACTGCTAGGGTTTCACAAAGTCCCGAACTCGGTCACACCGATTTGCAATTCTTGGTCAGACCAAAAATTACATGTGCAATGGCCTGAGTCGAATCGGTGGTACTGAGTTCCACAACTCGGTGGGTCTGAGATGGTTTTGGCGGAAACCTAACCATAAATTTTCAATTCAACTCTAATCTACGGAGTGTTTTGACTGGATAGAAGCGTTTCAATCGTGGTAAGAATCATAATGAACACAATGTGCTAGGAATTGGACGGGGATAGCACTGTGATCGAGTCCATACCGTAGTTCAGCGATGAACTCGCTATGGTGGCAACGGCGGGGAAGAATTTCGTTGACGGCAGTGGAGACCAGCGACAGGAGGCGGCTGGCGACGAGGAGGACGATCCGGAGACCCTGGAGGCAGAGCGAGCTATGCGCGGGCGAAGGGGTTTCGGAGAAATTTCCAAATTTTGCCCGTGAGTATATATAGCCCGACCCTGTCGGTGTGACCGAGAGGAACAACTCGGTGGCACCAAGATTCATAACTGCAAGCAGTTACTGAAACTCGGTGTGACCGAAAGGTTCAAAGGTTGCACCAAGATTGAAAACCTAGATCGACTTAGTGATCTCGGTATGACCGAAATGGAGGAATCGGTTAGACCGAAAAGCACAAAGAAGATTTGGATGTTTAAGTCTATGACGAATCGGGGACTCCGAGTGCTCCTCACACATGAAATCAAAGCAAATGGAGACCGGAGCTCTGGTACCACTTGTAGGATCGAAAGTATGTCTAGAGGGGGGGTGATTAGACCACTTGACCAAATAAAAATCTAGCCTTTTCCCAATTTTAGTTCTTGGCAAATTTTAGCTATCTTAGCACAAGTCAAGCAATCTCCACACAATTCAAGCAAGCATGCAAAAGTGTATATGAGCAGCGGAAAGTAAAGCATGCAACTTGCAAGAATGTAAAGGGAAGGGTTTGGAGGATTCAAACGCAATTGGAGACATGGATGTTTTGTCGTGGTTCCGATAGGTGGTGCTATCGTACATCCACACTGATGGAGACTTCAATCCACGGAGGGTAACGGTTGCGCGAGTCCACGGAGGGCTCCACCCATGAAGGGTCCACGAAGAAGCAACCTTGTCTATTCCATCACGGCCTTCGCCCACGAAGGACTTGCCTCACTAGCGGTAGATCTTCACGAAGTAGGCGATCTCCTTGCCCTTACAAACTCCTTGGTTCAACTCCACAATCTTGTTGGAGGCTCCCAAGTGACACCTAGCCTATCTAGGAGACACCACACTCCAAGAAGTAACAAATGGTGTGTTGATGATGAACTCCTTGCTCTTGTGCTTCAAATGATAGTCTCCCCAACACTCAACTCTCTCTCACAGGATTTGAATTTGGTGGAAAGAAGATTTGAGTGGAAAGCAACTTGGGGAAGGCTAGAGATCAAGATTCATATGGTTGGAATGGAATATATTGACCTCAACACAAGTGTAGGTGGTTCTCTCTCAGAAAATGTGTATTGGAAGTGTAGGTATGTTCTGATGGCTTTCTTAACGAATGAAGAGTGGGTGGAGGGGTATATATAGCCTCAACACAAAATCTAACCGTTACACACAATTTGCCAAACTCGGTGGGACCGAATGGTTAAACTCGGTCGGACCGATTCAGCAAACCTAGTGACCGTTAGGATTTTCGGTGGGACTAAGATGCAACTCGGTAGGACCGATATGGTTAGGGTTAGGGCATAACGTAATCTCGGTGTCACCGATTACACAAACTCGGTGGGACCGATTTTGGTAATAAGCTAACCAGAGAGTTGGTCAGGTAAACTCGGTGGGACCGATTCGCTCATCTCGGTGAGACCAAAATGTTACAAAAGGGAATCAGAGAGTTTACATTGCAATCTTGGTGGGACCGATCACTCATCTCGGTAAGACCGAAACGTTATGAAGGGGAACATAGAGATTACAATCCCATCTTGGTGAGACCGAGATCCCTATCAATGAGACCGATTTGCCTAGGGTTTGTGGCAGTGGCTATGACATTTGAAACTCGATGGCGCCGGATAGAAAGAATCGGTGGGGCCGAGTTTGACTTTTGGTTTAGGTCATATGTGGATGTGGGAAGGTAGTTGAGGGTTTTGGGAGCATATCACTCCTTGATAGTATTGGCTTTTCCTATAGACTCAATGTGATCTTGGATCACTAAAATATAAAATGTAGAGTCTTGAGCTTCAAGCTTGAGCCAAACTTTTTGTCCTTAGAATTTTGAGGGATCCACTTTCCTCATCCATGCCATGCCATTCATTGAGCTTTTCCTGAAATATTAATCTTGGAATAATGTTAGCTCAATGAGCTATATGTTGTTAGGAATTACCAAAACCACCCAGGGATAGTTGCACTTTCACCATCCGATGGGGCATGCGGGATTGAAACCTGAGAAGGAAACGAATAAAAGTCAAAGTATGTGTGTATCCGGTGTCGGTTGAGCCATATTGTGGATGACAAACTAGCTATGCCTCCGTCGATGCCCATGGAATTTTGAGTGCGTAGTTATGTACGCGTGGTGCGAATGCCACTACTTGACCATGATTGAGACGGAGGCCGAATTGCTAGTCTAGCTCCTGACGAGCCGAGCTGTCCTGCTGTTGGGTAGTTCGGACCCTCTTGACGGTGTCCGTGGGCTCGGCAGCCGAATTAAGGTTCTGCTTGAGAAGGCCGCTCTGTACCTCTATTGCCAAGGCAACTGTGTGCTCTTCTGTGCGGAGTGAGCGTTCCGTATTTCCATTGACTATTATGACACCACGTGGACCGGGCATCTTGAGCTTGAGATAAGCATAGTGTGGCATTGCATTGAATCTAGCGAATGCGGTCCATCCGAGCAGTGCGTGATAGTCGTTGCGAAAGGGGACTATGTCGAAGATTAACTCCTCGCTTCGCAAATTGTTCAGAGATTCGAAGACAACCTCGAGCGTGATTGAGCCCGTATAGCGGGCCTCTACACCTGGTATGACTCCTTTGAAGGTAGTCTTTGTGGGTTTGATCCGTTATGGATGAATTCCCACTTTGCGCAATGTATCCTGATAGGGCAAGTTGAGGCTGCTGCCGCCGTCCATCAGGACTCGCGTCAGGTGGAACCCATCAATTATTGGGTCCAGGACCAGTGCGGTAGAACCACCGTGATAGATACTGGTCGGATGATCCCGACGATCAAAAGTGATCGAGCATGATGAGCATGCACTACAAAAAAATAAACTTCCATGATGATACATGTTTATCACAGTAGGTCACATTTTCTGTCATGCATGTACATCCATGACGATTTTATGACAGAATCAAGATAGTCATACATGTGCTGTCGTAGAAGTGTTCCATGACATTACCAAAATTATCATCACGGAAGTGTCCACTTCCATGACGATAAATCCCGCGTCACAGAAGTGCTTTCGTCAAGGGTGACCGACATGTGGCATCCATCGTAACGGAACACCGTTAAGCTATCGGGTCGGGTTTTGGATCCGATAACCCGTTAACAGCCCCGACCAATGGGGATTTTCCACATGTAAAATCATCATTGGCTGGAGGAAACACGTGTCGGCTCATCGTTGGGACAGATGTCATCTACTCATTGGACAGAAGGCGCCTATGATACATCGACACGTGGCATGACCCAACAGAGGCCCATTCCTGTGAAAAGGCCGGCCCGTTTGACTTGGTCAAAAGGTGGCGGGTCGGCCCATGTAAAGCTTGTTAACGGCATGTTCGCATATAGCCCATTTACAGCCCGCTAACCCAAGGCCCGTTACGCCCTATCCGAATTAGGCCCACTAGCGTCATCTGGGCCACCCAATATGGTCCCAGTCCGTTTTCACTTCTGGCCCATGTATGGCCCATGACGTCTTTCGGCTCATATGAGGCCCTATGTAACTCTTGGCCTATTAACGGCCTGTGGTGAAACTCGCCCGTAATGAACAGTGTATCACTTTACACCCATTAATGGCCCGTGGTGAAACTGGCCCGTAATGAACAGTGTATCACTTTATACCCATTAACGGCCCGTTATTCCGTTGGGCCGTTTCCAGCCCATGTAATCTTTTGGCCTTCTCAGAGCCCATTTATTCTTGGGCTCATTTCCAGCATTCGTTTACTTACGGCCCGTTACTGTCATTTTCTGCTTGTGGGCCAAATTCAGCCCGTGGTTACAGTCGGCCCGTTTGTGGTCCGTTAATACGTTGGGCTGTTTTCATAGCGTCATCAAATACGGCCTATTAACGATGGCCTGTTATGGTCGGCCCATGAACGGACGATTCCAACTCTAGCCCGTTTACGGCCATAATGCAGCCTGCTATTGGCCCATGTTTGGCCAATCGATCATACTGCCTGTATAAGGCCCATTGATGATACGACCCATAGAAGGCCCATTGTTTCTACGACCCGTAGAAGGCCCACTGTTTCTACGGCCCATAGAAGGCCCACTGTTTCTACGGTCCGTAGGAGGCCCACTATTTCTACAGTAAATATTAGCCCATAGTTATTGTGGCCTAGTTTTAAAAAATAGGTTATTGCAGCCACTAGCAAACCACGGAAAAAGAATTGCAATGCCTACAAGCAAACAAATAAACAAGACAACAAGTAAATAAATAAGCAAGCAACTTACGCTAGGCTATCACGGCTATCACACATATTACATCCACTGGGCATCAAAGTTTGCCACCACTGCAAATAAACGCACCGACAAAAGAATATACAAAACTGAGAGCACTTCAGAAGGCACTAGGCCTGGCTAGGTCGGGCCCGCCAAACAGCTGAAGAAGTTGAGTAGACCTCAGTTGTGTCAACGATAGATGCATCAACACTTGATTTAAGGCATGATGGTGCACACGACAGTCCTCTGACATCTTCATTGCATCTTTGACTTCAAGTCGGAGCTGAGCTGAAGCAAGCCTTTCTGCTTTAAGTTGAGACAGAAGAAGTCGAACTGATTGAGGCAGCAACTACACAGAGGTTGTCTCACACCTGCTGGTGAGTAGCATCAACTCACCGTCTTCATCAAGACAGGACCTTGGGGTCATCTCGCTATCCTCAAGATGGTTTGGCTCACTATCTTCCCTAAAGTTCTGCCTGGCGTAAGAGATACGAGTCTGAAAGAGAAACAAGGAGACACGTAACAGGTTTCTCAATTATATAAGCAAATAAATGGATCTATTCTGCATAAGGAACATGTTTCTAAAACTACAATTTGAAACTGGTAGTTGTTGCAAACATCCAATCAGATGTAAACAACAAAGCAAATAGCACTTCAGGAAATGATGCCTATCCAAATCTATACTAGAACAAAGTTTGAAGGCTTGAGAAGGATGAACTTACATTACATGTTAACACGGGCTGGACAAAGCCCTTCTCCATGTTGATGGAAGGATAATTCAATAAATCCCCCAAAGAAAATTCTTTATAAGCGTTGCCATTATTCTACATTTTGCACAGAGTATATATAGATCAAATAATATTGGAAGAAACATAGGATAATGAAGCTCAGGTGCAGAGTGATGATACATAATCAAATAGCAATTAATTAAGTACAGCATTACAAGGCAAAAGGGAGAGAGGTACTGACAAGAATGCAAAGCCCATTATTGTTTTGAGATCGTATGATCCTTTGAGCAAGGAGATTCATCTAAAATTAGTTTTCATACAAGAGAGAAGGTAAGGCACAAGCAGGAATTTAGGAGTTCAAATTTTGAATTGATATCATAGACAGTACCTGACGCTGGGCTCCCAGTAGTTCTAATAGGGGTTTGGCCACTGGAGTAGGGGTAAAGTGTGGTACAGTTGGGCCTGTGTTTTCTGTGGCTGCTGATCTATCTGATTTAACATGTATCACTACCTTTTCCAAATACCTAGTTTGTACTCCTTGAGGATCTGCACTCACCCTCTTCCTTTTGGACATCTATTACGAAAGAACAACATTTGACTGGAAAAACATAGTGTGACAACACATGGAATAGGTACAGAAAGTGGATAGGTTTGGCATATACTCATATATGATGCTTAAACTAAGCACATGGTGTAACAAAGTAGAAGTAATGCAAGAGGTCAGATGCAAAATATGTGCGACCAATACAACTTTGCAAAGTTAGAGCAAGCACCTTGATGGGTGAATAAGATAGGCCATCCTTCACCATGCCAAGTTTGTTAGCCAGTGGATCGTTCCGCAATATTCCTCTCGTGCGCCCATTCTCATATTCATTTTGATAATGTTCAATATCTGACATGCATGAAAACATAAAAACAAGTGAGATTTTCTTTGTAATGCAGAAGTGATTCTAATCCAATACTGCCTCCCTATAAACCCCTTTGTGCTATCTCTGCAATTCTTTTAAAAGATGCCATGCATGCTGTAATTTGTTATGTGCATTAATATAATGTGGCCTACTACTCAAAATATGAGAGCTCCAGAAGTGATGACACTTCGCAGATGATAGCTTCAACATATAGTAAAGAAGAACAAGTCGACCTGACCTGACAGATTCAAAATATACTAAGGGAGAACAACTTGACCTAACCAGTCGACCGCAAGAGAAGAGTATCATCTTAAAGAAGAGCAGAAGAGCAAGCAGATTGAAGATATTATAAGTCTTTCAATACAATGTTGGTTTGCTACCCATGATGAACCAGAGCACACAGAGAAATACTATTCTTTCCGGTCTCTCCATATGTGGCTCACATGCATTTCGAAACTAAAGTAGGAACATTTAGCTAACCAATTAAACATCTCTCAGTTTTACTAATACCAGCAATAATATCAGATATGAATTTGTACAACTAAGCTTGTTTAGCTCGATGGGTGGAGCAGTGCTATTACGACACGAACCACGTAGGTTGATTGTGGTCATCAGAAAATGGGGAAAACATAAGCATGATGAGTACAGTGTTGACCGTGGCAGTGGGATGGTAGATCTGAAGCTGCAAACCGCGCAAAGGGTAGTGAGCAACCGATGTTTGCTTTGAAATAACAACTAAGATTTGGTATGGACAAGAAAGTACGGTCAACAAGTGACAAAGAAATGCAATTATGCTGTCTCTCTATATGTCACGACATGCATTTCGAAACTCAAGTGGGACCTTTAGCTAACCAATTAAATGTGTCGGTTAACTAATATCAGTATCATATCACAATCATATTTGAACAACTAAGCTTTCGAATTCTTAGTGTTGTGTTGTTTAGCTTGAAGGGTGGAGTAATGCTAGTACGGCAGAAAGAACCTATGCAGATCATAGTAGAGTAGATAAAATGGGAAAACCCTAAGCATCAAGAGAAAATCAGGAAAGTGGAACTAGCTGGACCAGTGGGTGGCGCGCATGCTTTTTGAAATGAATATAGGAACATTAGGTGACAAATTAAACGTTCTCTATTTTAGTGATATGAGCATCATATCGGATTCGTATTTCAACACGTAAGCTTTGGGTTGAGGTCTTGAGGAGAAGTGCTAGCACAACACGAAGCACCTACGATGATGGTAGTGAATATAAAGGGGGAAACCATAAGCTTTACGAGCATAGTGCCCGTGCCATGGCGGATTTGAAGGTGCAAACTGGACAAAGCTACTTCGCAACCAATGTTTGCTTTCAACTAGCCACTACGATTTGGTACGGACAAAAAAGTACAGTGTTGGGGATATAACCATTAAGAGTAAACCGCCCAGGAGGGGCCGGTTCACCTTCACCTATGCTGAAGCCCAAGGAAACCCAGAAGATGGCGCTTTATGGATAAGGCTTAGAGGCCCAGAGCCCGCAGGCGATTTAGGGCCAATGGTAGTAAACCACCATGATTGTATAAACTTGTATTATAAGATAGGAAAGAGGAGACAGAGGAGGACACTTGTATGAGACAGCCTCGGGACTCTGTAGACCGGCCGGGGTCCTCCTGAGTATATAAAGGGGTGACCCGGTGGCGGTTCAAGGGGGAAGGACAACAACTCGAGAGCCAGACAAAGCGGATTCGCTCCCTGGCCTTCAAACCCATAGCAATACCAATCACAACTAGACATAGGCTTTTACCTTCATCGAAGGGGACGAACTAGTATAAGCTCCGGTGTCCCTTTGTCCGGTTTAACCCCTTCAAGCTAACCCGTAGTGATGGCTCCACGACTAACTCCTTTCATGAGGACATCTGCCGTGACAAACCCACGACAGTTGGCGCCCGCCGTGGGGCTATGGCACGGTGGTTTTGAGTTCTTGAAGGGCAGCTTCGATGGACTCAAGGGATACGCCGTGGGCCGGATGACGAAGAGTCGTCGTGGAAAGCTCTACATTGATAACGCAGGATGGGGTCCTGAGGCCGATTCAATCAAATACGGGTACCAGGTCCCCTTTGGTGGCATTCACATCTTCATCGGCAAGATCAGCGAACCGGCCCCCGAGCCAGACATCTCCACCGACATCATCGAAACGGCTCGGCGTGCAAGTTCTTTGCCGGTTCAGCCCAAGGCAAGGCATGTTTTCGTAGGTGTCGTCCATGGATCGGGGTACGAGGATGGACCGGTCTCCGATGGAGAAACCGTAGTCTGCTGTGGTGACGAGTCTTCTGGAGAAACCGAATCGCTTTACCAGTTGTAGGACGGCCGGATTGAGGGAGGATCCGAGGGCAACAGTATTCCAGATTCCCCCGGTCTGCCAAACCGGGCCGCCATCTTCATGGCCGGCACACGATCGGCACCTCATTCATCTACCGCCGCAGCAGTGCTCTCTGGTTCAACGACGGCCACACCAGCAGGGGCAGGAAGTTCGGCGCCGCCTCCGGCCCAAGTCTTATCTGATTTGTTTGATGCTCTGGCGGCACTGATGTCCGCGGAGGTAGATGCAGCAGCCAGGGATCAACACGATGCGGAGATTCTAAAAGTGAAAGATCAGATAGCCCGGGCTAAAGCGGACCTGGCAGCAGAGAACGCCAGGATGGCTACGGAGCGGGCCGAGTTGGAAGCACAGGCTTATCGGATTAGACTAGATCAGAATGCTTCGGAGGAGGTCATGAGAAGAAGGTACCGATCACGTCTCCCGTCGGTTTATGAGCCGCAGAATCTTTTCAACACGCCAGGTGCAGGAGCTGGTAACCAACCCATGCTAAACCGGGCGGGTGCGTCGGGAGCAGGAGCGCCGGTTCAGCCACGCGCGACAGACCTGCCTCGCCAGAACAATGTTGTACCATCAACGCTGCTCGGGCATTAGTCCAACCCATTGGACAACATTGTGGCCGCCGCTTCATGTCTAGTGGCCCTCCCAACCGACGGTGAGTCGCCAGTTGTAGTGGAAGCGCGTCGGGCCAGGGATCTCCTTCAGACAGCACTAAATCAACAGCAAGCATATTCACACAGCCGTGAGAGGATTCATTCCACTCCCCGTCCAAGCCGGAGTTATAGCAGGCATGTGGAAGACAAACCGTTCGTGTCCAGTAGTGCACGCCGCCGAAATTCTCCACGGGGGAACAACCCGACCGGGGGAGGTGCTAATGCGCAAGATGTTGTGGACCACGGCCGCGCACATCGAGAGGCCGAGTTAACAGCTCGACACGAAGCACGACAACATACTCCAGTTCACCCCACTGCCTCCGTGGAGCCAGGGTGATGTTCAGTTCCCTAGGGGTACCATGTTTAACTCCCGCATTGCGTAATGTGCGACTGCCCAAGGATTTCAAGGGACCTCGTAAGGTACCAAATTACACCGCCGATTTGCAGCCAGAGGCATGGGTGGAGAGCTATGAGATGGCAATGGAGATGTTAGATGTGGATGAGGCGGTGTGTGCAAAATATTTCACCATGATGTTGGAAGGAACAACTCGCACTTGGTTGAAGAGCTTGCCGACCAACTCTATTGGTTCATGGGCCGAACTGAAGCACCGGTTTATCCAGAATTTGAAGAATACGTGTAAGCAGCCGATGTCGATTGTAGATCTGGCCGCTTGTGTCCAAGAGGAAGGAGAGTCCATGACCCATTGGGTCAAATGGGTCTCGGTGATTTTGCATTCATCAGATCGTATCAATGCAGACACCGCAGTGTTAATGTTAGAGGGCAATTGCCGTTTCAAGCCATTAAACAGAAGTTGGGGAGGCTCAAACGTCACTACAACGACATGTCAACACTCATGGCCGCTTTGGTTAAGTATGCCGATTCAGATAATACCAAGGATCCGGATTTAGAGGAAGACAAACCAGAGAAGGGAAAGAAGAACGGCGGTGCAAAAGGGCAGCACCACAACCAAGGAGGCCATGGGAATAATGGTAAGTGTAAAGCGGATAGTTCAAATTTGGTGGCTAACACAAATATGCAGCATCGCAAAGGTAAACCGCCCCAGCGCGGTGGAGGGATGAATCTGGAGCATTTGTTAAACCAACCCTGCCCGAAGCATGGAACCAAGGAAGCCCCTTCCACACATCTTTGGAAGGATTGTCATATAATGAGGGAGTTCAAAAACTCTGATCTATACTGGTATGATCAGAATCCGCCGGGCGGTTCAGGCCCAGGTTTCCATGGGGGCGGCGGTTCAAGCTCTAGATTTCAGAATAACCAGGGCCATTAGAACAACCATGGTAATAACCAGCAGAATAACCAAGGGAATCAGCAACAGTCAGGTTACCAGAGTCACCCCAAGCAGTTGAACAGCGGACAGTATCATGTGTTCACTACTAGCCTGTGCAAGCGGGATCAGAAGCTTCACAAGAGGGCAGTCAATACTGTTGAACCGACCATACCACGTTATCTACGATGGTCGGAGAAGCCCATTGTGTGGAGAAGAGAGGATCACCCGCCCCGGGTTGACAATCCGGGTCAACTGGCCTTGGTGGTAGCACCTTAGGTGGGGGGCTATAAGTTTACCAAGGTTCTGATGGATGGAGGGAGCAGTATCAACATCCTGTACTATGAGACTTTTCGTCGCATGGGGTTGACAGATAAGAATCTTAAACCGTTAAACACTATTTTTCATGGTGTAGTACCAGGTAAATCGGCATACCCTGTTGGAAATATTGCTTTGGAAGTCGTGTTTGGAGATGAGCATGATTCCAGGTCTGAGACTTTGACCTTTGAGGTGGTGAAAATCCAGAGCCCATATCACGCGCTATTTGGATGGCCGGCTTACGCGAAATTCATGGCGAGACCCTGTTATGTCTATTTACAGCTCAAAATGCCGGGTTATAAGGGGACGATCACAGTAGATGGAAGTCGCAAGATTGCTTTGGATTGCGAGGAAGGTGAAGCGGCCTATGCTGAATCGGTTTGTGCTACAGAGGAGCTGAAATTCTATAAGGACAATGTTGATCCGGTGGACATGACCCCTCTGAAGAAACCCACAACTGGGCATGACCCGGCCCTGATGTTCAAACCGGCTAATGAGACTAAACTCGTTGACTTCGTCCCTAGTGATTCATCCAAGCAGTTTAGTATCAGTGCCAATATGGATCCGAAATAGGAAAGCGCGCTCATCGAGTTCATCCATGAGAACCGGGACATCTTTGCATGGAAACCTTTTGACATGCCAGGTGTACCGAGGGAACTTGCTGAGCACACTCTCAATATTGATCCTAAGTTTAAACCGGTCAAGCAGTACCTTCGCCGTTTTAACGAAGAAAGACGCAAGGCCATCGGTGAAGAGGTAGCCCGGCTACTGGCAGCTGGGTTTATCGTCAAAGTGTTTCATCCCGAATGGTTGGCTAATCCAGTGCTTGTTCTTAAGAAAAACGGCACTTGGCGTATGTGTGTGGACTACACTGATTTGAATAAAGCAAGCCCGGCAGATCCTTTCGCTCTCCCGTGTATTGATCAGATCATTGATGCAACAGCGGGTTGTGAGCGCCTGAGTTTCCTAGATGCTTATTCAGGTTATCATCAGATTAAAATGGCAGTTAAGGACCAGGAGAAGATAGCCTTCATCACTCCCTTTGGAGCCTTCTGCTATATTTCTATGCCCTTTGGGCTCAAGAGTGCCCAAGCAACCTACCAGCGTTGTGTGCAAAATTGTCTTCACAAGCAGATCAGGCGTAATGTTCATGCCTATGTGGATGATATTGTGGTGAATTCCAGGAAGCAGGAAGCCTTGATAGATGATCTCAAGGAGACGTTCGACAATCTTTGGGTTTACAAAATGATGCTCAACCCGGACAAATGCTTTTTTGGTGTTCCGGCAGGCAAATTCTTGGGCTTTCTTGTGTCCAATAGAGGTATTGAGGCAAATCCGGAAAAAATAAAAGCAATCACATCCTTGGCTAAACCGGCGTGTATCAATGATGTTCAGCGTCTGGCAGGCCGGATTGCATCCCTCAGCCGGTTTATCAGCCGTTTGGGAGAGAAGGCGATTCCCCTGTATCAGATGTTGAAGAAGACAGATAAATTCGTCTGGAGTGACGCCGCCAATGCGGCATTTGAGGACTTGAAGCAGCAGCTGGCTGAACCGCCAGTCCTCGCTGCTCCGGTTGATAATGAGCCTCTATTGTTGTACGTGGCTGCCAACGCCCGAGCGATCAGTGTGGCGATTGTGGTTGAGCATAAGGAGGCTGGAAAAGAATATCTGGTTCAACGACCAGTTTATTATATCAGTGAGGTACTGATCAAACAAAGCAAATATATCCGCATTGGCAGAAGCTAGTGTATGGAGTTTTTATGGCAAGTAGGAAACTCAAGCAATACTTTCAAGGCCACCCTATCACAGTGGTTAGTTCTTCTCCCTTGGGCGATATAATCCAGAATAGAGAAGCAACTGGCCGGGTTGCGAAGTGGGCGATTGAGCTTGGTCCCCATGGTTTGAAGTATACGCCCCGAACAGCCATCAAATCTCAGGCGCTTGTTGACTTCATCAATGATTGGACCGAGTTACAGGCACCAGAGGACAAACCGGATAATACATACTGGACCATTCACTTTGATGGATCCAGGCAGTTGGAAGGCTCGGGGGCCGGGGTTGTCCTCACTTCCCCTCGAGGAGATAAGATTTGTTATGTTCTCCGCTTAATGTTTCCTTGTACTAACAATGGAGCGGAGTACGAGGCCTTACTCCACGGCCTTCGTGTGGCTAAGGAAATGAACTTAAGCCGGGTTCGATGCTTTGGAGATTCTGATCTGGTGGCTGAGCAAGTTTCTGGTACTTGGGATTCTAAGGACCCACTCATGGCGGCTTATAGGTGCGAGGTGGATATTGTAGCAGGTCACTTTACGGGTTATCAGGTGGAACACATTGACCGGCGCAAGAATGAGGCAGCAGATGCTCTAAGCCGGCTGGGATCTCAACATAAACCGGTACCACCCAATACCTTTCTATATATATTGCATAACCCATCTATAAAGTTGCCTACAGAGGAGGATTTAGCTGTTCCTGATCCGGAGGCCCAGTTGGTAGATGTTTTACATGCCACTCCGGATTGGACGGTTCCATATTTGGCGTATCTGAACCGGGGTGAATCACCAGATGACGAACTTTTCGCCAGACAGATAGTCCGGCGGTCCAAGTCTATGGTTGTTCACAATGGCGAGTTGCATCGCTCTAGCGTTTCAGGCGTATTCCAACGTTGTGTTTCTCCTAAAGAAGGACAAGAGATTCTACGTGAAATCCATGAAGGGGATTGCGGTGACCATGCCGGTTCAAAGTCCTTGGTGGCTAAAGCTTTCCGACACGGGTTCTACTGGTTGACAGCTCATTCTGATGCGGAAGACTTGGTAAAGCGGTGTGACGCTTGTCAGAAATTTTCACGTCGAGCTCATGTTCCAGCTCAAGAGTTACGCATGATTCCCATCACTTGGCCGTTTGCTACTTGGGGTCTTGATATGGTTGGACCCTTTAAGCGCTCCAAGGACAAGAAGACCCACCTGTTGGTGGCGGTTGACAAGTTCACCAAATGGGTTGAAGCGGAGCCCATCAGTAAATGTGATGCATCCACGACAGTTCAATTTCTCAAAAAGATTATTTTCCGTTTCGGCTTTCCACATAGCATCATCACAGATAATGGTACGAACCTTTCTAAAGGTGAGATGGAGGAGTTTTGCCAACGAGAGCACATCCGGCTTGATGTAGCGTCCATGGCTCACCCCCAGTCTAATGGTCAAGCTGAGAGGGCGAATCAAGAAATCCTGAAGGGTATCAAGCCTCGGCTTATGGTCCCTTTGAAGTGGACGCCGGGTTGTTGGGTGGAAGAATTACCATCTGTATTATGGAGTATAAATACCACCCCAATCGATCTACGGGATATACACCTTTTTTCCTGGTTTATGGGGCTAAGGCTGTCCTCCCAAGTGATATTCGTCACGACTCGCCCCGGGTTGCGAATTATGTTGAAGCGAACAACGAGCAAGCACGCCAATAAGCACTGGACCTGTTAGATGAGAAACAAGACATGGCTTTGGCTCGGTCGACGGTCTATCAACAAGACCTGCAGCGTTATCACAGCCGCCGGGTTAAGACAAGAACCTTTCAAGAAGGCGATTTGGTACTTCGGCTCATTCAAGACCAGACTGATATGCACAAGTTATCCCCACCTTGGTAAGGGCCCTTTGTGGTCAGCAAAAATCTGCACAACGGATCATACTACCTCATTGACGTTCGAGACGACTCACGTAGCTTTGCGGAGGAGACCCGGCGGCCATGGAACATAGCTCTCCTACGGCCTTATTACACTTGAAGCCACAAGCTTTTCTTATGTACATATTTCAACAATGTATATATTATGATCAATATAATAAACCGGCATCCTTGCTATTAAGCAGGGTCTCCACTGCTTTTTCTTTAAATATCTGTTAACTTGGGGGCTTCAGCGAATAAAGCGAAGTACTACCTGTTAGCCCGGCTACCATGCCACCATCTAGCTTGGGAGCTTACACCCAAGGGGCCAAAGAGAGTTTGATTGCTCAAAGCACGACTCAAACATAGGCACCCATTGAGCACAGCTCACATAGTTACTTGGGGGCTCTTTGTGTCAAATACCAAAGAGTTTGAAAGGACCCTTGTAGCTGGGTATCGACCCACGGCTTGGAAGCCTGGTGTATTCACCTAAAACCCCGGGTTAACCTGCCTTCATCAAGTAAGCCACTCCTATCCAGGTAATCCCGGCATGACCCGTCGAACGTTTGACAGTTACTCTCATTGAGACCCTGAACTTGTCAAAGTTAAAATGATGATTGGTTAGTTGGAGGGCCATCTTAGAAGGCTTCGCCAAAATGGTTTAACTCAGTGGCCTGGCAGCCCATGAAAAGCCTCAATTTGGGCCTGGCAGCCCTTGAAAAGCCTTGACCATGGTTTTTGTTTGCTTTTTGCCAAGTTTTTGTTTTTCGTAAGGTTTATGTTACACCGGTGTTTCTTAACCCGGTATGGCTTACCGATCTTCTATTAAAGCATACAATTAAAGGTAACCCGGCATCCTTCAAAACCGGTCTGGCTTTGACACCTTGTCTCTAGCAATCAGCCGGTGTTCATCACAACCCGGTTCTATATCATATATATACCAGCATGGCATGGTGGAAGTTGGGTTTTCACCCTTCTTCAAATCACAATTGGTAAACCAACATCAATGTTTTGTATCATAGGTATGATTTATTATTGCTGCAACCATAGTTGCTTACCAAGTTGTGTTGGATATTTTGACCCGTCCGGTGGTAAACTGGCTAGACAGATTTTTCTTATGCAGACACAGGGATTGCATAATATTGTGAAAATACATAAGCCAATACCGAAATTATCATGACGAATCAACGCAAAGTGTATCCCAGTGCACGATGGCAACGGATTAAAGTATTTTCACTAGCCTATTACAAGGCGCTTGAAGGCCCAAAGTATGGTGTTTCCAGCAGAACAAGGTTTATGGAGCATCACTCTGATTGCCGGATCAAGTCTCATTATCATGTTGATGCGAAGTTGATGGGTCATCTGGCGTTGGATCAGCCTCCTCCTCCCCACCTAGCGGCTGGAAGTTTGTGGTGGTCCAGTCAATCCGGGTTAAGGCCTGAAAGATAGCTTCTTCACTGATAAGTTCTGACGGATCAATGTCAGGGGCATAAGTGTGCTTACGAATTCGCGGAATAAGATTTTGCGCCTCTGGCATGACAGTGTTAACTCGTTTGTTGTTGGCATCATAATAAGACCGGTGAACAGTCAAGTTAGCATCTTCTGCTAGCTGACTCGCCCGAGGACGCATTTCCCTTGTCACTCTTTTACGGGCTTCATCATCAAAATCTGCCACGTTTTCTTGTGTGCTTGGAAAGCCTTTGGCAAGGTCAACCAGATCCAAGTCAGCTATCCACGCTTTGGCTCGGGTGAGTGCCAACAAAGCGCCAGCCCTGGCAGCAGATCGCTTTACCTCTTCTATCTATGCTGGTGCCATGGATAGCCTTGCCAGAGTGTCCTTGATCAGTGTTGGGGCCGGATTGTCATAGGATGCTGCGCAGGTAACCCGTCGAGCACCGACGTATAGTTGTTCAAGCAGAGTATATGCTGCTTTCAGCTTCATCCGTACATCTGAGCCCAGATGAGTAATGCGGCTACCTGCAACGGTTTAAGAATTTCATATTTCAACCGGCACCTTACAAGATGGATATTTCAGATGCCTTGCTAGGAGTACTTACCAAATACTGCGGAGGTCATGGTGTTCACTTGGCGCTTCAACCCAGAAAGCTCTTCTACAACCGGTTTAAGAGCAGATTCGGTGTCTTCAACCCGTTTCAGCAATGTACCCTTCTTAGTGTCCCAATTGGCACGTTCAGTCTTGAATTCTTCCTTCAGTCGTTCCATGGAAGTTAAAGCGGCTCGAAGTTCATCTTTGGCTTTAGAAGATTCTTCTTGATGAGATTTGATTCTCTCTTGAAGATCAGCAATCTGCGTCCGTTGACGGTTTATGTCAGCCTGCCACAATCAGAGGTGCATATCAATATTTTATCAAAAGTCCCAAGCATACAACTGGTTCTACACTTGGCACTTGGGGGCTAATGCGGATTGTTTTCTTTCCTACTGCTTATTCAAAGTCCCAAGGATTAATACAAGTTTCAATCCTGGCACTTGGGGGCTAATGCGGATTGCTTCTTTCCTACTGCTTATTCAAAGTCCCGAGGATAAATACAAGTTTCAATCCTGGCACTTAGGGGCTAATGTGTATTTGTTCAAAAATTTAAAAGTCAACAATGTGCAGTTTGGAAGTTCAAAAGTCCCGGTTTGTCTTTACAAGCTAAACCGGCCCTTGGGGGCTACATGATGCAAGGCAGTGAAAATACAAAGATAAGGATGAAAATGTTTACCTCATAGCATTCCTTCATCAGATTTACCAAGTCAGCCTCATTATCTCGGCTTGTATAAAGCCGGTTCAAGTATCCGGAATGAAGATCCTGGGCAGAAAGATTAGCATATTTTGACAAGTTAGCTTCCATCTTCCTCTTGCCCATAGAAGTAAACTCATCCTTGGCGGTATGTTTTGCCAAGATAACTGGATTGCCCGGAGTGGTATAAGTAGTGCCAGTAACAATAACGTCATCATCTTTGGCTGGGCTTGGCGGATTAGCAGTTGACTTCAGTGGATCAGCAATCGGACTTGCAGGTGTAGCATGTGGACTTGAGGTGCCCTCATGTGTGGCCGGATCAGCTTCCGGCGGATCAACGTTGTTAGTTGGCTCTGGCGGGACAGAATCATCCATGAGATTATCAAGATTTTTATCAGGATTTTCAGGAGCTTTCTTCGGTTCAACTTCGCTGGTAGGGGCACTGGTCTTGGCCTTCTTACTCAGAAGAGCTTTAGCACTAATATTAAAACAAGGATTAGCATGATTAACCGAATTATGAAGGAGAAGGGAGGACTGCATGCTTACCCAGGGACCGTTTTTAGTGGAGGCAGCTGAGTGGTTGATGAACCGCCAGACGAATTAGAAGATGCCTGATAGTTTGAATCAGATGGATTGAGAGGACATCGGAATAAACCTTTCAAAAGATAACGTTTTTCAAGAGAACAAGCAACCTCTGGGCGACGTTTCCGGTTTGGTGTATGAGGTAAACTGGAAGAAGTGACCTGTTGACCACTGTGCCACATTGTGCGACGCCCTTCGGTTTGCTGTGTCTTCAAAGAAAGTTTTTGATCCAAATGAGCAACAGGGTGAGAGCATTTCACTTTCCGAACTGCACGGCGAAATCGTTGAACCGGCACAAGTTCTGAGTCAGAAAGACAAATTACCTCAACATGATCTGCATGGCTGGCCTCCGCATCATCCTGGGAGTAATCATTATCACTAAAATACATGAATAGAAGTCAAGGGAGTCAAACTTTACCTCTTCAGCCGAGTCACCGACATCCTCTGGTGGTTTCGAAGACTCAGCAGTTTTCTTTTTGGCAGCTCTCTTGATGATCTTGGTCTTAACACGAGGAGCCTTAGCCGCTTTGTCGTGAGATTTCCTTTTCTAGAAGGAGCTACTGGCCTATGAGATTGCACAAAGGGTTATTATAGCAGTATTAAAGCGGAGAAGGATCAGGAAAAGTACAAGGTTAAAGTCTTTACCGCTGGCGGTTTGTTGGAGGTATAAAAAGGACGCATACCAATTTGAGTATATACGGTGAGCGGTTCATCAAGTATTTTCTTTACACCTTCAGTGACTTCATTGTCAGTCAGTTCTATTTCATTAAACCATTGTGGATCATTGGTGTTGCCGGTATATTCAAATATCAATCCAGGCCGGCGGCTTAAAGGTAGAATGCACCATGAAATCCAACAATGGACGAGATCAACACCAGTTAAACCATTGGCAAGGAAAGCCTGGAGTTTGGCGAGTTGAGGTGCGTAGGCTTGTCAGTCTTTGGCAGACAATCTTTGAGGTAAAGGGTGATTATTGCTGAGCCGGCGCGGACGGTAGCCCGGTAATGGATTCTCTTCAGCAGGGGCAGTATTCTGACAGTAGAACAAGGTTTGGTTCCAGTCTTTTGGATGGCTGTGAAGTTTGGCGTGAGGAAATTCAACCTCTTTCCTCTTTTGGATCGACACACCACCAAGTTCAGTATTGGGTCCATCAGAAAATTCAGTCCGGCGGTTTAAGTGAAAGAGATCTTGAAAGAGGTCGATAGTTGGTTCTTCTTGCAGGTAAACCTCGCAGAATACTTGGAAATCGCATATGTTGGACACATAATTTGGTCCAATATCTTGAGGATGAAGTTGGAACCTGGCAAGAACATCCCAGAAACTTTTTGATCCGGGAGGACTGAAACCTCGAGCTAAATGTTGCATGAACACAATCACTTCTCCATCTTGAGGCTGAGGAGGGCACTCAGGGCCAGGAACTCGCCAATGGAGGACATTTTTTGAAGCTAAAGCGCCTGTGGTGACATACTCATTGATTTGCGTTTCTGTGATCCGAGATGGAACCCAGTTGCAAGCAGCAAATTGCTTCGTCATCTTACAAAGTCTATAGAAGGAAAATGGACGATTTATGATTGGCGGTTCATATGTGTTTGTCAAATGTTAAACCGGCAATTCAAGGTATACATATGAAGTGAACCAGGCATTGCTGTTCAAGTCTAGATGGCAGTTTAAGAGAGGGCTAATGACATATGACAGATTATCAATACTAAAGGATAAACCGCCCTTGGGAGGCAGAACCCAATCTGAAAATTTGTTAAGTGTTGCGGAAACAAGTTCCACAAGATGGTGATATAATTTTGGATCTACCGTTGTTCAAAAAACAAATTTTTCTGAGTTTTACAATTGTGTTAAACAGAACAGAGAAGGTTCAGATAAGGATTTATATAGGAACAGTAAGATGCTGTAGTATAGCAGATTAAAGCTACAGATCCAGCCGCAAGGGGAAACTATCAGGTCAAGCTAGATTCAGTACAATGCTAAAGGAAAAGCAGAGAAAGTACCGATGAACACTGACGAACACCGAAGAAACTTTGGAACCCTAATGCAGATTTAACAAGTAAAGGGAAGGAGTATTTATGAGAGACACGCAGCGGTGGAGTATCTTAAGAGATCTGGTACGAACAGGGTGATGCAGCGGCCTAGTTGGTGCAGACTGGAAGATCGACGACGATGGTGGCGGCGATGCTTGAGGTCTTCGGGTCGCGAGGAGGAAGACGATGTGAATAGGAAAGGGGGGAAATGGAAGGCACCCCGGTCTTATTTATAAGGGAAGTGGAATAAAATAGCAGGCGCGAAAATTGAGGAGTCGGGAGCAGCAAAAGAGGATGTAGTTGTTGCCTCGATCTTCGGGAATTAATTACAGAGAAGGGAATCTTCATAAATCTTTTATACATGGATGACGTCACAATGATTTACTGCAGTGATAGAAGATGACGTCATGGCGGTTCACCAAAGTTCACAGGGAGAAGACAATATAGCGGTTTACGAGAATTGTCAGAAAGTCAGGTAGTTTTTTCTAAGGATTGAAGATTGACATGAACAGGTTCAAATCAATCTGGGGCCTAATGTTGGGGATATAACCATTAAGAGTAAACCGCCCAGGAGGGGCCGGTTCACCTTCACCTATGTTGAAGCCCAAGGAAACCCAGAAGATGGCGCTTTACAGATAAGGCTTAGAGGCCCAGAGCCCGCAGGCGATTTAGGGCCCATGGTAGTAAACTGCCATGATTGTATAAACTTGTATTATAAGATAGGAAAGAGGAGACCGAGGCGGACACTTGTATGAGCCAGCCCCGGGACTCTGTAGACCGGCAGGGGTCCTCCTGAGTATATAAAGGGGTGACCCGGCGGTGGTTCAAGGGGGAAGGACAACAACTCGAGAGCCAGACAAAGAGGATTCGCTCCCTGGCCTTCGAACCCATAGCAATACCAATCACAACTAGACGTAGGCTTTTACCTTCATCGAAGGGGCCGAACTAGTATAAACTCCCATGTCCCTTTGTCCGGTTTAACCCCTTCAAGCTAACCCGTAGCGATGGCTCCATGACTAAGTCCTTTCACGAGGACATCTGCCGTGACAAACCCACGACATACAGTAAGCAAATTACGATCTATTTTTTGGGTGAGATCAATAACTTAAGCACATATGGAAGAGTACCACCTCTCTTGCGATGCCATGTAGGCCTATGCTGATACGTTGAGGGTGCTGCAGGTGTGATGGCTGTTGGCGGCAAGGAAGAAGACTTTAGACGGTAGACGGCCGGGTCGGGGATATATCCTGTTGCCGTAGGAGCGGCAACGGCAAGGTGGACGATGGCACTGATGAAGCGAGAGGAGGCGAAGAAAGGATCCTGGTCCAGCGTCATGGATGAGAGACCTCGATCTCTTACGGTGGACGACGGGGTAGGGGTAGCGGCTCCAGCAAGGTGGAGGATGGGGTGGCGGACGGAGGAGGCTGGCCACAGTGCGGAGGTTGTCGTGCCGCCGACGGTGTATGAATGGGGAAATGGAGGGGAGGGGGATCTCAAACTTTGGGACGCGCTTCTCTGAAATGGGGGAAAGTTACGAACTTATCCCCCGTTTAAAATTTCGGACATCGCGTCGGTTGAGGATAGGACGGTAATCTCGCATCTCGCAAATATTTGCGGGTAACTATTTCGGGTGAGGAGAGGGTGTTTTGCCGCCCATGGTTGGTGCCCACGGTGTATGAACAGGGCTGACAGGTAGGGCAGTTGTGTCACGTCTGATGGAAGTTACACATCTGCCCCTATTTAAAATATTAGCCTACATCGATTTCGGACGAGGAGAGTTTGTTTTGCTGCCCACCATGTATGAATGGGGAAATGGAGGAAGAGACACATGTCTTTCGGACAATCTTGAATCAAATGTGTTTTTTCGCCCATGTTTGGCACCCACCATGTCTAAATGGGCTCAAAGGCCGTCGTGTCATGTCTGATGAAGTTACTAGTCTACCCCTATCGACAGCAGTGTAAATCCGGTCGATAAGGATGTCAAGTGTCAGGGGTAGATAGTAATTTCCATCTCACAAACACTTGCTTCGGGCAGCCCACAAATTATAGTGGGTGTTTAGCCGCTTCATTCAAAACTTGGGAGAATTAGCATTCACGTTTACCCTGGGACCTGGCAAACTAAATTCAAATCCAATTTGTATTTGATTATGAATATCCACAGATAATTATATGTTTTGTTATTTATTTCTTCAAAACCACAACAAAGATTTATTACACCTTTATATATGATTATGATTTAGAAATGATGTGATCTTCGAATTCAGTAGGTTGGATACACTCTGAGTCAAATAGTTATTTCATCCAATACAATATGCTCACACGAAAAACAGTTCACCTTATGTCAATCATACAAGTACTGAGGATTACCTCACCTAAAAAATTCGGATCATTACAACACATGGACAACATAGGGGGTCTTGCAACATAATCCATTCAGAGACATGACAAAACATGCCAGTATAATAATCTAATGACAATTTCAATTGGTATCTAAAGAAGAACCGGGATTACCTTGGGCTTCAGATAGCAGAAACAGCAGTACCTCCTCCGTCTTCAAATGCAACATTCTTACTTCCTCCAATTCTTGGGTTTCTTGCATAATGTGTGCCGCTAATTCCATAATTTCCAGCCTCAAGATAGAGATTACCTCATTCATGGCAGCCACACCATCTCTTTCGGCCTCTAGTAGAGCCACAAGAACTATAATATCTGTGCTCAGACTGCTCTCCGGCGGTGTTGCCTCTAAACTGCTACCATCTGGTAACATGGATGGCGCACTGCTTCCACAAATAGATTTTGGGGTTGTACATTGTGTCCTAGTGTGAACGGCATCCTGAAAGGTTTTCGTTCGACATCAGTAAGGGATAGTTATCGTATGATCTAGGCAGTAAGCTTACATGGTAAACGACGGACGAATTATTGCCGAGCATGGCAAACTATATTTAAATGGTTCGAAGCAGCATTAGCCGAAAAGAAATTAAAATGGTAAGATGAAACTAGGGATGTAAGTGGCAAATAAACGATATCCGCCAGTCCCATCTAGTTAGTTTTTGCTACCTCCCTAGTTCATTTTCCTCAAAAAACAAAAACTCTTTTGAACTATCAACCACTAGTGGACTTTAATTGGGATTAAATGGGACCCAGTTGACATCCCTAGTTGAAAGGGAGTGTACAACCGCTATATTTAAGTTGCCAAGGCATCTAAGCAGTTGAAATAATCTGAGAAAGCACTTAACAGTGTGGCCTCATATAAACTACGAAGACAGTCTTGTGATGAAGTTGAGAGGAAAAGTTAAGTACTCAAATGAAATAGGCATGCATTTCTTTACGATAGTACAGCAGGAACTGCTGACATATTGGCCAACTCAGGTATAGCGTAACTACAAATAAGCATTCGAATCAAGCAATACAGCAAAGCAGACAACTGAACTATTTGTAATTCGTTAGGATTACACGTTGAGGGCACAATCCAAGAAAGCAGCCCACTCGCATTACATTTCACATGTACTAAAACACACTGGCTTACCATATGTTGCTGTGAAGCCTAGCTGTTGTTGCAATGTTCTTTGAAGATATCATCAGCATATCGTGGTTGCAAATCTAGTTGTTGTAGTTTATTCTGCACCATCTATTTAGGTAAAATTAATTTTAATGGCAGGCACTGGTCTGAATTGATCATCAATGGTTCATCTAAATTAATGAAAGAAGGGTGTGTGCATACACGACAATATATCTGCTTCCCTCTATTTTTATGCTTGTTCGAGGTGCCAGCCCCAAAAGAACAAATATTTTGCTTGATGGGGTTGGCAGCTCCATAATTAATAGAAGCATCAAATTAGTCATGCAACTTGGGAAGATCAAGAACACACAAACAAGTAATGAACAGAGTCTCGGAGCAGTGATGTAATAGCTAGCATCAGAAAATGTAGGGTAAAACAAACAAAAAGCAGCGGAACCACATGTTAGTTTGCTGATGTGTAATTAAGCATAGAGAACAATAAGCAGTTTGATGGAACCAACAGGTGGCAATAGAACAAAACTAAAGCACATTAACTATATGTGCACTGGTATGTAATTTAGAACATGTAACATGTTCAGTGCCAGAAGTATGGCCCTACAGGTGCAAGCAGAATAGCGCGTCTCATGAAAAACTGAATGATGCCCTGAAGAAATTCAAAGGTGCGGTGCTTATGCTAGGAAAGTGAACGTAGGCGCCGGCCGTTGGATAATAGTACCTGATTCTCGGCGCCGTATGGGTATCGTTGTCATACTTGATAGCTAAGGATCGTCGATGGTGCTCGTGTTGCGGTTGACTTTGGGCCGGCTGTCGCCGTCGCTGAAGCGGCTCCGGTGCTACGGTTGCGGCGCCTGTCGACATACAAGAAAGCTCATCTGTGGTAAGTGAGCAGTTGCATGATAAAGAGAAAAACCGAAGGAGTACAAATCGAAATAATCTTATGAGGCTGCAGCGTCGGTAAAGCAGGGCCGTTGGAGTTGAATATGGCATCCGTGGAGCGGGTCCGGTGCAGTGGACGAAGGCTTCGGCGGGCGCGTTGTATAGTGCTTTCGATGAGGCGGATACGTTGCGGCGGACGAGGGCTTGTATGATGGGTCAGCGAAGGGGCGGATGAGGGAGTCAATGAAGGGCCTACGCTGTGGTGGACGAGGGTGCCGGTTAAGCAGATCCGGTGCGGTGGACCATGATGGCGGTCAAGGAGATCTAGAGCGGTGGACAAGCCAGTCGCTGAAGCGGCTCCAGTGAAGTGGTGAGTTGGTAGTTGGGGCTTCCAAGGTGCGGAAGGTAGATCCGGCGGGGTGTGAGGTCCATCGCTGTGGCGGAGGACTAGATTCGACGGCTTGCCGTGGTTGGGGGGGTCGGGGAGGGGAAGGGAAGGGGCTTTGGGGAAGAATGTTGGGAGCAAAGAGGGGAAAACAATGGAGTTACCAAAGCAGCCCTTTTCCGTTCATGTGGCAAGGGTAAAACAGGAATATTGCAGGGCTAAACTTTCAGGCGTGTGATATTTCGATGTGAGCGGGAAGTTTGAAAGCTTTTGGCGCCTAAAATTATAAGTATTCCTCTCCCGTACGGCCGACTATGATATCATGGACGACAATTTGTTTGTTTTGCATGCAAAAAAAATGTGCAAGTTTTGAAAATCAATGTCTCCAACTCGAAACTTAGATTGTCCATTCAATTCAAATATGGATCATTGAGCTACTACAAGCAAATACCATCATACGGTCCAATTCAAATGAAATTCCAAATGTGTTTATCCTAAATATGATGACAAAAGCAAAAATGTGTATGTGTATGAATAAAGTGGATGATTATAAAGTTTGAACATGCCCGTATGTGTATATGTCTAGCTTTGATATATGAATTTTAAATCACGAAATCCCGGCTTAAAAAATGTACCTCCATTTAAATGAATTACAAAAGCTAATGATGTAGTCGAATTCCAAAATTCCAATCTTACGTTTGTAATTCTAGTACATCAAGGTATATCACGCATGTTAAAAAGTATCGTTATCTCATAGTACAAACTGTGAAACAAATTGATCAACCATGAGTGCACAATATCTCAATTACGCTAAAGTCCCTCAAATATAGACACCTCACTCTTTATCTGAAGTCAACCCCCCCCCCACCACCACCACACACACACACACATAGATAAGTCATTCTCTCCCCCAAACACCAACACACGAGCACAGTAACACCCCTCTCTCTTGTAATGTCCGGACCCCAACATAGGTCTCTATCACTTTGTCTCTCGGGCATGCACACATCTCTTCCCTCACTCTCTAGGTCTCCCGCTATCTCTCTTACCCAAGCACACACACTATGTAGAGTGTATATTTCCCATACACACAAAACTTCGCCCCCAAACGTCTATCTCCCTAGTTATGTGGTTCTCGCGCACTCACCTCACACACCACCCCCACTTCAAACAAGAACACTTTGTCTCCTTGTGCACCACTCTCCTCTTTCTATCTCTCCCACATGCGGACCCGCCCCAGCTCCTGCCCTGTATACATATATGTCGTGACTCTTTGCATAGCTCCCTAATGTATAATCGTTCTCGATTTCACACATTGTTCTCTACACCATCTATTCTAGATCTCTCATGAAGTCCCTATCACACACACGATGACTCGCTTCCCTTGCGTCTCCGTTCCTAGGCCAATTTTGGACAACATCAACATTGTCTCCCTATCTATACGCCATTTATGGACACAAACGACCCCTCTCGCCCCCTCTCTTCCTCTCTCTCTCTCTCTCTCTCTCTCTCTGTCACTAGATCTCTCTCTCTCTCTCTATGTCGCTAGCTCTCTCTTTATCTCACTCACACACCCCTCTCCCACACACACTCGATGTCTCTTCCAAATAGTCTGCTCCCCCCGCCTGCACCCGTGCTATCTCGCTACTACACATGTCACACCATTCCCCCTTCCCTTATACTAGGTTTACATCATCAGTGGTCTCTCTACTCCACATACACTCTCTCCCTATCACACACAAACGCGTGCACAAACACACACAGACACGCACAAACACCCATTTATCTGGATCCTCATCTCTCCTCATCTCCGCATGTGTATCTCACACACTCACTCTTTAATTATGTATATGTGTCTCCATGTTACACAACACAAAGCCCCATGTACATGTCTCTCTCTACCCTCCACACACATAGACACAAAGAATCTGTTATCATTGCCTCAGTCTCTAACATATCACACACGCACACACACACACACACTCTCTCTCTCTCTCTCGCAAACACGCTCAACAAGGGTTTCCCCGTGAATAACTTACCGTCTATTCATCAACAGTCGTGGTAGTACGGCAAACATGAGACGTGAAAAAGAATAAATCTACACGTGCTTAGACCACCTAGTATGACTACTAGGACTAGAGCAAGCCAAAAAGAGTGCCGCCGTCACCCCCTCCTTGTCGGCGACGGGAAAATCTTTGTTTTACATAGTTGAGAAGTCATTGTGCTAAGAACCCATATGCCGAGGCGTTGAATAGAATGTAGATGCTAGTTTACGGAAGCAAGTGTCGATAATACATTTGTATATCCATACTTATATTTCTTCTCTTATAAAAAACCGAGTTGGTGATGATGGTACGTGTGCCATCTTGCAATATAGACCGTCCAATCTATATCTGACAGATGGAAATTAAACTAAAAGATACCCGCACCCCTCTCCACATTTGTAGACAAGGCATTCCCTCGTTCATCCTTCTCTCAAACAAATCTCATTGTTGAGCAATTAAGAAAGGAAGCCTCTGGAACAAACTGGCCTGGTGGCCGCTGTCGGCGTCGTCAATCGCCATGCCTCCGCTCAGTCCGACCACCAACCACCACCATACCCCACTCCTTGTCGGATTTCATGTTCCGGCAGACCCTTGAGGTTCGAACACTGGGGTGCACGCGGAGATCTCTCCCCTACTGATATGCGTCCAATCTCCTCGCGTGATCTAAGCTGGAAACAACAAACAACACAAGGGACACAAGGTTTATACTGGTTCGGGCCACCGTTGTGGTGTAATACCCTACTCCAGTGTGTGGTGTAGTGGATTGCCTCAGGGGCTGATGAGGAACAGTACAAGGGAAGAACAGCCTCGCGAGAGGTGTTCTTGAGCTGGTTCAATGAACTGCTTGGGTGAGTTCAATTGCCTCTCTCTCTCTGCTAGGGTTTTATCAGATCTCTAGCCGTCTCTATCTCTCTTTTACGGTCCCTCCTTCGGGTTGTCCTCTACTCTGTGGTGGCTAGCTCTATTTATAGAGGCCCCGGGCCTCTTCCCAAATAATGAGCAGGAAGGGCGCCAACAATTGGCCATTTTGAAGGGGAACATCTAGTTCAAGTTATCCTGACCAAAGGTGGTCTTCGTCTGCCAAAAGCTCGGGTGATGACGCCGTCTTGGGCTCCACGGTGACCTCCGTCCTGCCGCTCTGTTGGTCTTGGTCTTGTTGCACCGGAATGGTAACCTTTGCTCGGTGCCTTGGCCTGTGCTTGCCCCCTTTGCACCAAAGGGGAAACAAGGACACTGCGCAGGCCGACGCCCGCCTGGCGCCCGCCTGGTCTCGATCGTCATGGCTTGCATCATGGGCTCCTCGTGACGTATCCCTGCCTTGATCTCTCTGCCACCTCGCGAACCTGCCTGATGAGGCTGCCTCTGAGGAAGCTTCCGGTCGTCCGCCCCGCGAGGCTTGGCCCCTCGCGAGGGTATTGAGCTTGAGCTAATGAAGATGGGCCGCGCTGGGCCCCCACTTGAGCCACGCCGCAGGCCGCAGGCAGGCAAGTCTGGGGACCCCCGTTCCCAGAACGCCGACAGTAGCCCCCGGGCCCAAGGCGTGCCCGGGCTTGGCCTAGCAGGGAAGCGTAGGGGCAAGCGCGAAGCGCCGCGGGCCCTAACAACCTGCGGCCTTAGGCGCCGCGTGGCGATTGATTGGACGTGGGCGTCTGCACTTCCCACGATGCTTCGGCAACTGTCCATCTGACAAAAGAGGTGTCGGGCCAGACTTACTTGCTTTGTTCTCGCTCGCCTCACCCCAAATCCCCTTTGTCTCTCTCCTCCTTCTTGCTTCCGAAATCCTCCAGATCTGTCTCAATCCTTCTCGCCCGGCACGCCATGGCGCCTCGCAAGTCCCCGACCAAGGCCTGGTACTCGCCGGCCTTGGATTCCCCGAACTTGCCGGAGAAGAACCTCGCCCTCACGCGCCTGATGATGGTGGCGCAGGGCAGCAAGGGGGCGACTATGCTCAAGGACGGCTCCGACCAGCCTGAAAGCAGGGGGGCCTTCTATCCGCTTTTTGTGAGCGCCATCATCGCCGGTCTGGTGCCTCCTTTCTCTGAGTTCTTCTTTGTTGTTCTCTGCCAGTACAACTTGCAGACTCTGCATCTCCACCCCAACTCTGTTCTCCTCCTGGCGATTTTTGCTCACTACTGTGAGGCTCATGTCGGGGTAAAGCCCTCGGTGGCTTTGTTGCGCCACTATTTTTCCCTCCGGGTTTCTGGTGGCCATGTCTCTGCATGTGCGAGCTTCATCGCATACTCCAACTCCAATTCTATCTTGAAGCCTGGGAAGAGAATCGAAGGCTTCCGGAGAAAGTGGGTCATGGTGGACGTCGGGCGCCTCCACCCCCGTCTGGTGTTACCTACGGGGCAGCCCAAGGCTGTCGACGCGTGGTCCCGCGCGGAGCTCGTCGACCCCCGTGCGAGGGTGGTGCTGAAAAGGATGAACGCGGACCTGAGGCCGAGCAACTTGGGGACGGCGAAGCTGACTGGAGCCACGCTCCTGGGGGACTTCTTGGAGCATCGGGTGGCTCCACTCTAGGAGCACTCGATCCCATTGTGGAGGCTTGGGGAAGCGGACGCCGTCTTGCGCCTAAGCTCTAAGCCCCTGACTGATGAGAATCTGGTCGCGGCCCTCCATTCCTTGGTTGGGGGGACATGGCGAAGCCGGTGGGCGCCCCCGTCCCCCTGTTCCTTTGCGACGACTGGGAGCAGGTGGTGAATGCCATGCCCACCTTTAATGGCGATGGGCTGGTGCCCGCGGAAGCTCCCGAGGGTCTTGCGGCGCTGGCGATGGTGAACGTGTCCTCCGACAGCTCCAGCGAGAGCGAGGGGGAAGAAGAGGCGGAGGAAGAAGAATCTGACTCTGAGGCGACTGACGAGGAGTCGAGGGAGTCTTTCCCTCGGCGCGGGTCCCAGGTCCTCCACTCCATGCCGGACAACGACGAGGCTAGCGCCAGGCGAGGAGGGGAGGATTCTCCCTTGGTCGCAAGGAAGGGCAGGTCAGGGCTGGTTCCCCCAGGGTCTGCTCCGGTCCCTGGGTGATCCGAGGCCAGCTCCAGCCCTCCTGACATGCCTTCTGCTTCCGGGCCTCCCGAGGCTGACCCCAGCTGCAGGCTCTCGGGCTTCAAGTTTGGCCGGAGGTTGCTTGGGTCCGCGAGCGACGACCAGTAAGTGCTCGATTCATGCTTTGCTTGGTTTCTGTCGCCGAGGCTTGACGTCCATATTCTTTTGTCAGGCTGGCGCCTGCGGCGAAGAGGTTGAAAGGGGCTTCTGCGGCCCCGCTTGGGGCGAGTCCACCTGCCGGGATGGTGCCTTCGTCCACTGAGGGGAAAGACGGCGCGGCTTGCGCCTCCCCTGCACGGTCGTCCTCGCGAGGCCGACTGGGACGCCTCGGCGAGGAGTCAGCCCCCGTGGCTCCGCTGACCCTGGAGTCGACTGTGCTTGATTCTGCAGCCAGGGCAGCCAAGGCCTAGGGGGTTCCTTCCTGCCAAGCCGTGATCATGCCGCCGTCTTCTTCGCCTGCTCCGCCGGTTCCCGCTTCTTCTGTACCCTCTGCCACCGTCCTGGACCAGGTCGCCAGCGAACTGAGCCAGCTGCGGGAGGATCTTCTTATCGCGGACCCTCACCTAGCGGCTGGGCGCCTGGAGTTAGCTTCTGGCTGGGCCCATTCTGCTGCCTCCGTCCGAACAGTGCTGAGCCAGGTGGCCTCCGAGGGGGAGAAGCAGGCCACCAACCAAGCCAAGGCCACTCGCGATGCTGCCCTGGCCAACGCTGCGGCTGCCAAGGCTTGCTGCAAGGAGCAGGGGGTCGAGAAGCAAGGCCTACG